>NW_026683348.1:0-76000 GCF_030247195.1 Topomyia yanbarensis | reverse complement strand
CACGTGAGCCGTGAAATCCGAAGACGCATCATCAGTGGATGTCGGGCCTACTATGGGCTTCAGAAGAAACTGCGGTCAAGAAAGATTCACCCCCGCACCAAATGCACCGTGTACAAAACGCTTATAAGACCGGTAGTTCTCTACGGACACGAGACTTGGACCATGCTCGAGGAGGACCTGCAAGCGCTAGGAGTTTCCGAGCGACGAGTGCTAAGGACGATCTTCGGCGGTGTGCAGGAGAACGGTGTGTGGCGGCGAAGGATGAACCACGAGCTCATATAACCCGAACTGGATACACGCAATGCTGAGCAATCGACACATGTGCTCATCGTTAAGTAGAGATTAGGAATCTGAGTGTCTGCGGATGTCTTCAAGGTGGTGTACTGTCACTACTTTTATGGAACCGTGTCTCCGATGGCTTATTGAGGAAGCTTAATGAGCTTGAGTTTCCTCCATGTGGTTTCGCCGACGATCACTGGTATAAGTTGGACTACAAGGTAGTCCAAATAAAACATCAATGGTGCTTTCCACGCAACGAAGGATTACAACCGGAGCTCGTTCGTTGCAGTTCTTTGACTCTGAAATTATTTTCGCAGATCCAGCAAATTACGTTGGGATAACCAATTGAGGAATACGTATTTTGTTACACTGACGGTTCTTTGTTGGAGGGCCGTACCGGTGCCTCTGTCTATTGTCGCGAAATGAGATTAGATCAATCTCATTCACTTGATAGATACTGTACCGTATTCCAAGCGGAAATCTTCGCGATTCTGTGTGGCGTACAATCGACACATCAGCAGCGAATTTGTGGTAAAATATTTTATTTTTGCTCTGATAGTCAGACTGCCCTACTAGCAATTAGTTCGGCAGTTTCGAGGTCGAGATTAAAAATCGCATGTCGAACTCCAATCGAAGAACTTACCATTTCAAATGCCATTTTTCAAACTTCAATCCAATGGTTTTAATTTCTATGTATTGGTACCAAGTGTACTGTTTAATACAAATTTAATTCAAGAATGAGAGAGACAATGGAACCTGCTAGATTTAAACAGGTTTTGAGGAAACACGCTAAATTTGAAGACAACACTTAAAGTATATCACATAGTGAATTTTCTGTTTGAAAATCGTTTGAATCGTTAAATCATTGATCCGCATCGATTACTATGCGATCCAAAATAAAGCAATTTTTGGGCTTGAAGCAAATGTCAAAAGTAACACATGCCCACTTGCTCGATGTTCACAAAATGGCACGAATAGCAGACAGCCAGACGAGAGACAGCAATGATTTATTTCTCTCGGGTTGCACAGTTTTTTAAATTGTATTGTTTCGTTAATCAATTAATTATAAATTCATCCGGTCGACTGTCCAAAAAAGGTTCCTCTGTCGTACAGCATGTCCCGCAAAAAAAAATATAAATATTTATCAGCCTATTTTTGGGAACATTCGTAGTTTACTCTTACCGCTTAAGGTGAAGTGATTCTTGAATAACAACAAAGCCTCAGATGTGTTCGTTTTATATTACAAATATTATATTACAAATTGTGTCTCCGTTTTTGGAGCTAGTGTCAATTCGGCGCTAGCTTATTCCTGTCACTAAGTTAGTGTCGGGTTCTGATGAGACGAAGTCGAAACGCAAGTTCCATAACTATGTTATACACTAATAGATATTTTCGAATTTTTATGGGACATACTGTAAATGAAAAGCAGCGGACCTGAATCAATAGCGAAGCAACAGAAACAAGTTTGCAAGGTGGGGTAGGTTTTGGGCTCCAACAACGTGAATATTCTTGGTATAGGAGCTGCTAAATTACGTGGGCAGTTTACTTTCATTACATTATCAAAAAACGCATTTGCTTCACAAAAGTTTAAAGCAGTGCGCATAAAATTTCCTCAAGGATGTTGCATCATGTGGCATTCGGTGCATCAAGCATCGTACCTTTTGATTGATTGATTCTATTGATGGACAAATTTGGTAGTAAAATTCCACGAGCAACCGAATGGACGCAATCTTTAAACAACAATCCACTGTTTTGATGGTGTACTGCAGTCGCTTCCGCACGAGAGCCCACTTTCCGTTGTTCTCTTTGTGTGGCATCCATATTCCACATGTGCTAATCCGTGGTGTTTCGCAACCCAACTGGACAAACATTACTCAGCTGGCGCCCCCCTTTCAGAGTGGTATATTTTTAGCTTAATCCAATTCATGGCACGGTTGTCGTTTCTATCGAAGCCTCCCGCCAATCATTCGACAATTCGAGAGTCTATACCGTCCCAAAATAGTACCCCCCCCCCCCCAATATTCGACGGATCATTCCATCCAAGCGATCGCGAGTGGCTTAGTAGACATTGACCTCATTACATGGCCGCCGGTACGCCATATTTGGTCAGGTGCGGACAACGATTCCGTTGGAACTCGGCAACTGTTGGCAGTGGTGGCTGTTGCCAAAGTTCCGGAACAGTTGTTGCTAGCTGACGTCGTCGACGTGTTTGTCGAATTGTACGACTCGATTCACGATTCGGAATCGACAATGATTTCAAAACAAACTACCTCAATACTAAAACTGGTGACGGATACGTTCTCGGGTTTTATAATCGCACCTTTACGCGGTCACTCAGCGTGGACAGGTAGGTTGCGCGTATTGGTGAGTGCCCTGAGCACCATCAGCGATTGTGTACAAACATTTCGCCACACTCCGTGCCGTGTCGTGTTGCTGGAGTGGTGTTGGTGTGTTGTTAAATAAATTACGTAACTTCTTTTAAGTGGAAATAAATATGTCTGCAATTTTTCTCCAACAAATTTGATGAATGTTTGTGTGACTTCTCTAGGTCATGCATAGAAAAAATCAGAAGCAATAATTTTACTTAGAGGTAATCATCCGAACCGATTTTGGAATCCACTCTGTGGAAACCTGTTGGAACTCGATCTACGGAACTGTCATTGCATCGTAATACCATTACGCAAAACTAGTTGGAATCGCGATAGACTGGTACATGGCTTTTGTGTGTGCAGGAAAGATGGAGACTCGGGCGAAATTTCACTACACTACGAGGAGCACCACTACCACCACGGTAACAGATGAGCTCTCAGTGTTCGCCATCGTGACGCCTGCTGACTGGATGAACTCCCCTAATCGTCGCGCTCACGAGTGGTTTTGGTTGTGTAGTGTGTTCCCCCGTCTAACGCCGTTGTCTGGCCGATAACACTTTGTTCGGTCGTTTCTTATTGGATTAGCGATTTGTTCATTTTCCCCTCCGAGGATGAGTTAGCCAGGGTTGCCAGTCGGTTGGTGGAAAATATGTAACTTTCTGTGGTGTGCATTTCGAAGATCGTGCTGGCAATAGCTGCAATTTTATTTTTAGCGAAATTACGTTAATAAATAAATTTCTTTCTGTTGTTTAATTAATAGAAGTTTCAAAAACTGTCTAAGTCAGCAACTCTTCGCTGTTGTGCTATTTTAAGACATATTACTATTTGAGAAAAACGATTTTCACAGTTTGAGAATTAATATCTTGAAAATGGGATAGAAATATTTCACAGACGATAATCGATGCTTCTATGTATTGTGTAGTGATCTCGATTACACTTGGCTTGTCCCGGGAAACAAACACAGAAGCTCTAGTTTGCTGATGAAAAAGCGAAAACAACCTCTTGTTTTCTGGATTAGGAACCAAACGGGTAGCACTATTCAAAAGTATTTCCAAAAGGGCAAAAAGTAGGATTTTTAAATTTTGGATTTATCACTCGGGACCGGGAGTCGGTTACTTTAGCAACTTTGAAGTACAGCAGAAACATCAACCGTACCAGGTGCCTTCCTTGGGGTATTTTTTCATGTTGAAGAAAATGCGGGTATTTGGCAATCGCTATCCTTCGATCCGCGAGGTAGGATCGAAATTACTATAAAAATGGTAGAATCAAAGAATCTGCAGTTAAGCGATTGTTATCATCAAAAGTTTTGCAAAATCCTTCGGGGTTGTAAATTATAAATTTGAAGAATATTTGCTTATATTATGATTCACTGGTAAAGGTAACAAGCGCAAACTTAATACAAGTTAATGAAAAAAAATTTCAAATTCAATTTTTTTCCATTATGTATTCATCCTAATAAGGACGGTTTACTGATAACTATGTCTTGGGATGCGGGACGAGAATCCCATGAAATGATTCGAACCGTGCTGGCAAATCGTTTCTGCTGCGTATACACAGACGAACATTCCCCTTTCGCAGCTTATGCCAAATGAGAACTTTTTGAAGCAAGGCGATCTCTTTTATCAACTTTTCGGTGCGGATAGAAGACAAATGTTTTGTACGATAAATGAAAATATTTTCATCATTCATTTTGGTGTGGCTTTCGCTTAGTGACAGGGTTTTCACTGAATGACATATTCACTAATTTTTTGGAAAGTTTTGCAAAAACCGACGGGTTTGTAGATTATTAATTTTAAGAACATTAACATGTATTATGATGGTGAAAGTGCAGAATTACGGGGCGTCTGATGTGGTGGGCAAAAAATCGACTTCTTTTATATTCGCTTAATTGTTAGTATTGAGCCTCTAGAATAGTGTCCCGCTAACTCGGCGGCCACGCTGAACTTCTTTTGTTTTAAACAGTCTTCCCAAATGAACATTGTACACAATGTTCGCTCTGGTTCTGTGCTTATATTAAACACACATCGTGTGTACGAACTCGAACACGCTATTTCGTACCAAAGCACATGCACATGTTTGCCTGCACAACCGAACCCCATGTACGTACACGGTGTGCGTACACGTCGTGTACACACCGGTTCGTGGCACCAGTCTTCTTTTTCTCACTCGGAAACGCCATCCGACTCAGTATAACTACCATTTCTTAAACTAGAGCATTTGAAGTTACTCTCACATCAAATATCTCGGAATCATCATAGATTCGGCCCTAACGTTCAAACCACATACTTCATACATCGTAGATAAGGCTTCAAGATAGCTTGGGTTCATCTTCCGAATAGCGAAAAACTTTAGGAACGTATAGTGTCTTTAATCACTTTATTGCGCGTTGGTACGCTTAACGTTAGAATATCGTTCTGCTGTTTGGAATCCGTACTATCAGAACGGAATTGACAGAATCGAAACTATCCAACGCCGGTTCATACACTTCGCCCATCGACATCTCCCATGGCGAAACGGATTCCAACAGCCAAGCTATGAAAACCGCTGCCAGTTAATACACCTCGATACAGTCAGCATTCGGAGGGACTACTGTCGAGCCCTGTTCGTCTCGGACTTACTCTCTGCCAGAGTGGAGTGCACTACAGCTCTAGAACGCCTGCATCTTCAAGCCCGCATTCGGACACTGCGTACTAACTCTCTTCTGCGACTACCTTTTAGGAGTATCAACTACGGTCACCACAGCGCTGTGACCGGACTTCAGCGAGTTTTCAATAATGTGTTCAATAACAGGCTGATTCGATTTCCACTGGACTAGAAATACGATTAAAAATAAGTTTCCGATCCTTAAGTTTAACTAGGCTAAGAACTACCATTGGGGCCAAGAGGTTTGTTGTTGTTGAAACAGCCAATAAATAAATAAATAAATCCGCGAAGTTGCTCGACAATCACAATCACGGTTCCTATGGCGTGATGATCGCTGGAGTCCACCTATAATCTTCGTCATGGATATAGCAACATTTGCGTTGAGCTGGTCCCCGGCATCAGCACAGTACGTGAAGAAACGAAATGCAACAGAATGTATGAACGACTTCTCGAATGCTGTACTCTTGTCGACAACACTTACGTGGATGACTACCTCATCAGTCATTGGAAGGAAGCGGTATCTGGAGAGACAGCGGTACAGACTGAGGCAATTCAATTAAAAGGTAGCTTTTCTATTGTGCAATTAGCAGTGTACCAACGCAAATTGTACCCTCGTACCTTGACGAACCGTCTGAGGGAAGTCGCAAGCACCATAGCGTTCCTCCACCACCCGGGCCCCGTGGTGGTGGAGGAACGCTATGTGGGAAGCTGAGCTGCAAGCAACCGGGCGGGTCATAGGTGGCGGATAATGCTTAGTTGCGATAGCAACTAGTTGTTATTCGCGACCCGAACCATGTAGCGGGGGCTGACTGCGGGTGTGGTTAGACGAGGTAGTGGGCTCTACACGGTCTAGGTCTAAATACCACATGTCCTAAAACAGCCTCTCTCTCTTCCCGTGATCCTTCAGCGTTACTGCAAGGTTGGTGCAGGCCTAGCTAGTCGTCCATAAAAATAGCATGTTCAGGAAGTTCAATAAGAAATTTCGAATGGACAAAATTTCCACAGACGTACGCAACGGAAACGGGCACGAGACTGAACTCTTGGGACATGGAACTGCAGGTCGCCTAACTTTATCGGAAGCACTCGCATACTTGCCGATATAGTGAAAGACCGCAAGTTCGACAGGTGTGTTGGAAGTGGTCTTTCGCGGGAACCACACCATCTACCAAAACTGCGGCACTACACATGAGCGGGGAACAGCTTTTATAGATGTGGGGGAGATGCAACAGCGTGTGATCGGAGGGTGGCCGGTCAGCGACAGAATGTGCAGGTTGAGGATCAAAGGCCGGTCCTTCAACACCAGCATAATTAACGTGCATAGTCCACACCTCGGAAGTAGCGATGACGACAAGGACGAATTCTACGCGCAGCTGGAGCGTGAATACGATCACTGCCCAAGACATGATGTCAAGATCGTAATCGGCGACCTTAATGCACAGGTTGGCCAGGAGGTGGAATACATACCGGTAATTGGAAGGTTCAGCGCCCACCAGCAGACGAACGAGATCGGCCTAAGACTAATCGATTTCGCCACCTCCAAGAACATGGCCATAAGGGGCACCTTCTTCCAGCACCGCCTCCTGCACCGATACACCTGGAGATCACCGCAACAAACAGAGACGCAAATTGATCATGTTCTGCTTGATGGACGGCACTTCTCGGACATTATCGACGTAAGGACCTATCGGGGTGCTAACATCTACTCGGACCACTATCTGGTGATGGTTAAACTGCGTCCAAAACTATCCGTAGTGAACAGTGTAAGATACCGGCGCCCGCCGCGGTATAACCTGGACCGACTGAGGGAAACCAACGTCGCGACAACGTAAGCGCAACATCTTGAAGCAGCGCTGCCACCGGAGGAGGAGCTCATCGATGCTCCCTTTGAAGACTGCTGGACCAGAACTAAAGCAGCCATAAGCAGAGCGCCCTGGGATACGTACAGAGGAGTAAACGGAACGATTGGTTCGATGGCGAGTGCCAAGAGATATTGGACGAGAAGAATGCAGCACGCGCAGCGATGTTGCTTCAAGCCACCCGTCAGAACGTGGAGCAGTGCAGTAAAATTTCATTTCATTCAATCGAAACTGAATGAACGCAGTCAATCAGTCGTCCACGGTAGCATTCATATTCATTTATCGCATCAGTTGCTGTTGATCTGAAGCTCGGTTCATGGCACTTCACTCACCGTTGCTTTCAAATGAGTCGCAATTCATATTCAACCTCCTTCGATTGATCCTCTCAAATGAATAGATCCGCTTTCAATTTACCCAGTGAGCACCAGTCAAATGAGATCCGGGTAAACCTAAGACAAGAAGAGACAACTGGCTTCGTATTTTTTGATATCTTGCCTTTCTTGTGCCATATGACAGATGAGTGTATGCAGCTAGCGAAGTTGGCAGTGCAGCCATTTTCTTTGTCATATTTAGATATGTTGCTAGAATTCACATAATAATGACCGTTTTATTAACACACATTTCGCCAACATTTATCTGGTACTAATCAATCCAACATTTTTATCACATATTATATGTTTCTAGCAAATTTGGCCAGCATAACAGCCTATTCATCAGAATCAAATTTGCAATAAAAATGTAATAGAGATGAACGTACTACTAAATAACGTTTTTCATTGCAACCAGTTCCAATAAGCTGTTTTTACTAAATTCATTATTTTTCGAATTTAAGAAATTTTGAAAAAGAAAGTATGCTATGATAATTATACGAAGCTGTCAAATTCATTGTTGCAATCAAATATGTAATTCAGCCATTTTCTTTGCACCTCTACCAATATTTTCCTGTATACAATTCCGATGACATGGTAAAGGAGTAAAATACTTCCACACTGGTTCTATTGGAGCACATTACGAGCACAGTCTACAGACACGAGAATTGTCGATGTTCTCTTTCAGAAAGAATTCGAAAAGATTTTGCTCGATACGAATGCTATAAACTAGCCATATCGAAGGTAGGTTTATTGATGTGAGGTAACCAATAGTTGATTCTCCGAATTAACAAGTTGGGTTCGGATCGGATTTCTCAAAATTATAAATTTTCTGGTTCGGGTCGGGTTTGGGTTTATCGAATTTTGAAATTCTCGGGTTCGGGTCGGGTTCGGGTTTTACAAAATTTTCATTCTCGAGTTCGGATCATTCAATTCTAAAATGTTCGGCTCAGATCGGATTCGGGTTTTTAAAATTTTATGATTTCGGGCTCGGGTCGGGTCCGGATTTTTCAATTTTCAAACTGTTGGGTTCGGGTTCGAAAAAATTAAAACCTGGCCATCTCTATATTATAGCATCATATCTAAATATGATAAAAAAATTGGCTGCACTGCCAACCTCGCTAGCTGCATACAGTCATCTGTCAACAATTATTCAGCAGGGTACAAGAAAGGCAAGAAAACTAATGGCGATTTCGCTTGAACCTGAAACTGAGTCAGGTTCTAACCCCAACCGCTGTCAGTTCATACGTTTTGACAGCAGTTGGGGTTAGGAACTGACTCAGTTTTGCCTCAAACAAAAACCACATAAAAATACAGAGACAACTGCTCCAAGATGAAGAGAATGAAAGGTTCGGAACATTTGTCATTTTTGAGTGTGTTTGTTTTATTCTTGTAAATTTAAGCATGGCCGCCGGGCCCCTGGTAGTAAACATAAACATCAGAACGAGCATCCCGATTCTTTGGCGCACGATGAAAATAGAGAAAATACCGGGTTTCCCTTCGGATATTCCGATTCGACACTTTTTAGGGACACTTTATCTCGAAACTACTAATAAAAATAATTATTACCAAAACAAAACTTATATTAACAGAAAAGCCCACAACGTCATTTGTTTATTCTTTTCTTTTTCACCTTCACCTCACTCATACAGAGAAAAATTGTTCCTACTTGTATCCGTCTTGAGTTGCCTCGCCTTACCCTATATGTATTTATTATCTTGGTCGGAGTTATTTTCATGTCAGTGAGTGTTCGTTCATATTGATTTGTGAGTGGTTCATTGGAATGGTTCACTTCCATTAGCTGAGACCGTGCTAATGTGAGGTTGGTTTTCAATAGAAACTAAACAGGCAAAAACGTCAAATGACCAGAGCCTGTTATTCAATTGACAGTGAACTCTGAGTGACTCAAATGAAGACGGCAGCAGAACTCAATTGATATAGTGCCGGTATGCTTACAGTGAATGACTCGTAGTTTCACTTGAAACGAATATTTTCGTTTGAAATTGATATTTTACCGCACTGACGTGGAGTCATATCGACGGAAGCGAAACCAGCAAACTCGTCTTTTTCAGGACAAAAAGCGCCGCCTGGAGGAGTCCGAGAGAGAGAGAGGAGATGGAGTTGCTGTATCGCTCTCAGGAAACGCGGGCGTTCTTCAAGAAGCTGAATGACTCTCGCAACGGTTTTGTTTCGCGGACAAGGAAGGTGGCATCTTGACGGACGAACGTGAGGTGGTTCAAAGGTGGAGGCAGTACTACAATGAACATCTGAATGGTGCGCAGGCGAACAATCGGGCGTTCGAGGAGGACGATTATGTCAGTATCGCAGCCGACGGGGATGTACCGGCACCCTCTATGAATGAGGTTAACGAGGCTATTCCACAGCTCAAGAACAACAAGGCAGCTGGTAACGGTGGTCTGGGAGCGGAACTCTTCAAGGTGGGTCCGGAGAAACTGACGGATTGCATACAACGAATAATCGAAAGAATCTGGGACAGGGAACAGCTACCGGATGAGTGGAAGGAGGGGGTCATCACCCCGATATACAAGAAACGACCAATTGGACTGTGAAAACTACAGAGCGGTCACAGTGACAAATGCGGCTTACAAAGTTCTATCCCAGATTCTGTTCCGGCGCCTATCACCGCTGGTAAATGGATTTGTCGGGAGTTATCAGGCCAGTTTCATCAACGGCAGATCAACAAACGACCAAATCTTTACTATACGGCAAATCCTACAAAAATGCCGTGAATACCAGGTCCCGACATATCACCTGTTCATCGACTTTAAAACCGCATATGACACGGTGGATCGTGTGGAGCTATGGAAATTGATGGACGAGAACGGCTTCCCTGGGAAGCTGACAAGACTGTTAAAGGCTACGATGGATGGTGTAAGGTGTTGTGTCAAAATTTCGGGCGGCCTCTCGGGTCCGTTTCAAACACGCAAGGCGATGGGTTGTTCTGCCTGCTGTTCAATATAGCGCTGGAAGGTGTAATGCGAAGAGCGGGGTTCAACATGCGTGGCACGATTTTCACGAGGACCGAACAGTTCGTGTGCTTCGCTGACGATGTGGACATAATCGGTAGAAACAAGGAGACGATAGCAGATCTGTATACCCAACTGAAGCGCGAAGCAGCACGAGTAGGACTGAAGACAAATGTGTCTAAGACGAGGTACATGCTGGCTGGCGGAACCGATCGCGATGAGGAACGCTTGTATTACGATCGACAGCGACGAGTTCGAGCTGGTTGACGAGTTTATCTATATAGACTCATTGGTGACTGCGGACAATAACACCAACCGGGAGATCAGAAGGCGTATTATCTCTGGAAGTCGTGCTTACTATGGGCTCCACAAAACTTTCAGATCCAGGAGCTTCACCACCGCACGAAATGCGCCATGTACAACACACTGATTAGACCGGTGGTTCTCTACGGGCACGAAACGTGGACAATGCTCGAGGAGGATCTGCAAGCACTCGAAGTCTTCGAAAGAAGGGTGCTGAGAACGATCTTCGGTGGTGTGCAGGAGGACGGCATGTAGAGGAGAAGGATGAACCACGAACTTGCGCGACTCTATGGTGAGCCAAGTATCCGGAAAGTAGCTCAAGCTGGAAGGGTACGGTGGGCGGGACATGTTGTGAGGATGCCGGACAACAACCCCACCAAGTTGATTTTCACCTCCAACCCGGCAGGTACAAGAGGGAGAGGAGCGCAGCGTTCCCGCTGGCTGGACCAAGTGGAGCAGAACCTGGCGAGTATCGGGCACTTGAGTGGTTGGAGACAAGCAGCAACTGACCGAGTGACGTGGCAGAATATTGTGGAACAGATTAAATCATAATATGAGGTATAATCAGGAAATATAAGTCGCAAGCAGAAACGTTGACGTACGGGCATAAAGATTTCCAGATGTTATGCTACGACTAAACTATATAGTCAGCTGCAACTACAAGTATTCGTAGATACGAGTTAAGTCACGTAGAGCTGCAGGCGGTAATAGAGTTGATGCGTTTCGTTCTGGTGTTCATCTACGGTTACGGGGGTGGTTTCGAGCTGATCATCGGAAATACTCACAATACGTGGCTCAAAACTAGTGCTGGTGATATTTTGACGGTGAACGATACAAACGAGTAGCGCTGGATATCATCCAAACTGTATTCGGCCAACTAAGTTACAAAATGGGGAAATCGTTCATCCTTTGACGCGTAAGGGAACTTGGTTCAAGGCGTCTATGCTTCTGCTACTATCTGTGGAAAAGTGGCCGAAACTTGGGGTGTCGCCTTAGCAGCTTATTGAGATGAAGTTACGTGCTTGCCCCGTTCACTGAGAAAGTTTCCGTCCTACTAAGTGCTGTGGGGGTTTACTACGTAGACCTAATCTATCACTAAACTTGCTGTTCTGGATATTATGCATGAAGGTAAAACTGGGAAGGGAAAGATGTTGCTGCTGTGCGCATTGCCGCTCTCTAGGTAATACGCCTTTGGCGTGTAAGGCAGCAAGAAACGTCAAAGTCAGTGAAACCAAAATGTTTGATAGAAAACTGCGAAATTGTTCGACAGAAAACTCGATCTCAAGTTAGTTAGTGCTAATTAAAATTTCTTAAGCCTACGGAAAAGGTAATGCCAGTTAAAAATAAAATGAAATGTGACATTACCTTTTGGCCAAAGCAACATTTGAAGTGAGACTTGGTGAATCATCCAGTTTGCCTAAAAATTCAGGGAATAAAACGAATTTTGGAAAAAAAATCTAGTTACACAAAAAAATCCAAGATTTTCAACGAAAAAGATCTGGCCTAATTAGCTTGTGCCTTTCTCTGATAATCATTCAAGTTGAAGTATGAAATTTTTCTCTTTGAACATCTAAAAGACAAGCTTTATAGCGATATTTTGCACCACTTTTGGGTTCAGTATCATTTAACAATGCTGAGATCTAAACAATTCAGGCTTGAAATATGGTATCGCAAACTCACATACACCCAGAAACTAGCAGGTCTAAATCTGAATACCATAAAAATAGCTAAGAAAGCGTTTATAGACAAGTCTCCATTCATATTGAGAAGAATTTCAAATTCATTTGGGCGAATTTTCGTTCGCAGTTCCTAAAATAAGCAACGCGCTTGTTTTCGAATGGAAATTTATCCCTCCAAGGATAACTAGTCCGTTTTTGTTTTGCTCACTGGTTTCAACATGCATCATGTGATCACGCGTCATCCTATCCAGCTCAGCTAGTACACCCCACCGTAGCTCTAGTTTACCATCAAACTAGCAACCCTGCCCGTGGCGTGGTGAATAAAGCAATTTCCCCTCAAAACACGCACACGCTAACCCATGAGCCAACCGCGTACTTGCTGCTTATAGACGTATGCGTAGTTGTGAACGACGTCGAAGGAAAATGAAAATAACATAACATTGACCAATTTTTTTTTGCTCTTCTCACTCTCAACTTCAGCAACTTTTATAACACACACAAGACCCCCGAAAACTATCTAATTCCAATGCTTAGAAACGTACCTTTACGGTTTTTTCGCATGCTACTCCACAGGAAAAGTTGAAGAAATCCGTATTCGCCTACCGAACAGAAACAGTATATTCTTCACCATTCACCACACCACACAGTTGCACAATTCGATCACTATTTATTTTCTTCGATTTTTCTTTTCTTCTTTCTGCTCTTTCGGCAGAAAAGGGGCACTTAAATTATCTTTCCAATTGGAGCTCGGTAAACACACTTGTCACTACTCGCACGGGCACTCGGGTCGGTGGAGGAATTCCACTTGCGATCCTTTTGTTTGATTTTCAAGGGTTTTCGATTTTGCGTTTGTTTTTTTTTTTTGCTTCTTCTTTTCCTGCCGTGGTCCGGGGTAGGATAGTCTCCTCGACAAGAGATATGAAAAAGATGAATAACAGAGAAGACAGAAAAAAAACAGCTCGGGGTCCAAGGTTGCAAAAGTATCCAATATTCCGCACTCTCGCACTTTAGTTTTGCTCTAGTAGCTAGACGAAAAACGTAGGTACAACGACGGCAGGCAGACACATCACTGTTTGCTACAACAAAGTCTTCTCTCTTCTCCCGTTCAAGACAGTAAACTTGTCATCGGCTGAAATGGAAAAATCAAATATAAACTGATGGTGGGCAGTGTTGCCGGTGTTGTGGGCGAATGGGAGAGGTTTAGCGGTGGTGGTGCTTAACTGATAAGCGGTGCTCGAGAATTAGGAAAGTTTTAAATTCCCTATTGCATTAAGTCAGATTTGTGCATGAAGAGCACAGTACCAAACTGAAATAAAGTTGGTTTTTGCATTTCCAATTCATCTCATCAGTAACAGGTATCATTTTGATATGCACTTAGACACTAAAGTTTAAAAAAATACACTTCTTAAGTGAACATGTAAAATAGCTGGTCTCGGGAAGCAAGTACTGAAGCTCTAGGCACAGATTTTACCATCTGATCCGGAGAAGATCGTCATATGATTATTATCTACTCACGTGAGTGAAAGACTTCACGACACCTAATAACAATAAAGAGAGATGATCCCAATTTCGCTAATATTACAAAGCCTTCCTAGTATTTATCAATCAAGGTCTCTTCCAAAAATAGTTCGAAACATTGAGGAGTGCATATGTTGTTGTTAAACTAGTGCAAGCTATCATCATTCGCTGTTACTTAAAAATACGATTTAAGGTTGGATTTAGAGAAGCAAATATTTTGTCGTTCAAAATTTTAGAAGTCATGTCAGCTTTTGAACGTTTATATCTTTTGATTTACTGCATAGAATTAATCAATTTCTTCGCCATTCAGTCCAAAATATCTATAGCAATGGGGTATTAAATGTTGGAGTGTGTATCACATACATTAATAACAAAAAACTGTGTCTTGAAAGATCTTTCGAAAATGGCTCAGAAAAAGTGAAAATTTTCAGCTCATCTCGGTCAGAGCCGTCAATATAGTGCACCAATCGAGCACTAAAATGTCAAAAAAAATTAAATATAGGCCCGCTACGCTTCTATTATCGTTCGTATTAAGCTGTTTGAAGCGAACAAAGGATCTCCCCGAAGAACTGTACAACAATGAGAAGGAAGCATATGTGATCTGTGCACGATTGAAGGATTTCGATTCAATTAGTTCGTGTCGTTCCGTGCTATTAACAGAGGCCATTATTTTTATTTACGATGAGTGGGAAACAGTATACACATGGAAGAAATCGGTTATAAAACATCCGACCAAAGCTTGCTTATGATTGGATCCCACTAGTTTCACGCATCTAGCCGAAAATCTTGAACAGAAAGCATTGTGAAATTTGTCCCATGCTGCTGTTTAAACTTGTCGGACGCCCTCTTTTCGGAAGATTGCCTATCAACGCCGGGTGAGAAAGCGATTAATAGGATATTGTCGTCTCGGTGGAGTGTCTGCTTTTATTAGATTGTATAGTTCCGTGGTAATAGTGACGCCAATTGGATAAAATTGTACATTCTAACTTCGGGTGAGAAGATGATCATTAGGACGCGGCCGCCTCCGTGGATGACTGCATTATTTAGTTTGTGCAGCTTCATACTGATAGACGGGGTCAATTGGAACAAATATCTCCCACCCGGGGAATATTTCCTTTAGCAAACAAAATGGCCATTGACTTCTCAATGAATTGAAATTTGAAAAATTTTACCAATCACGTCAGAATCGCTTTCATGAACGGATGCACATGAGCATAGAGGACAGAAGTCAGCAACATCCAACGATCTTCAAATCCAGCGAATTTTCCATCAACGCCAACCCCAAGATCATATATCTTTTTCAGAGCCACCATAAATTTCTTAACGAATAATTAACAAATTTCGCATCCAAACGTTATTCTATTGAACATCATTAAAAAATAGAAATAACAGCCCGAAGTATAGTCACGCCTTTCTGTTCTTTTCTGGTTTGCTGTTGCAGAACACATTCGAAAAGTAAAATATCGAACTTGGCAACAAAAAATCTCTGCTTTCGCAAGCAATTTGCTGATGTGGTAAAATAACACCACCTCAAGTAAAATAAAGAGGAAAAACTATAGTGAAAATGTCATATAAATTTGAATAAAATCATGTAACTACAAGTGAAATAAACTCGTCTTTTGATCTTTCTACATTGGATATCATTGTCATTTTAATACAACTTGAGCATCCGTTAAACCTATTACTTTTAATGGATCTTGGTCTAGTGGGCTGCGAGTGAGACTATTTTGGAACTACTAAGTTTGAGACACTGCTTGCTGCTAGCTATTGACTAGTGTCGTATCTTGCTTTAGTGACTTTGTAGAATAGGACTAAGCGTCTGTGTGCTGAAAAAGCCTGCGTCCTACTGACGAGTCAAAATTCTTGCTCGCTCTGGAACATGATCACAGCATTTTTTCATTATATTTCGACGAAAACATAGGTTTTATGAGCCGGTTGAAATCAATTGCTGATATCATATAGATTGGAATCTTAATGTCCTCCGTTTTTTCTGAAATATCTCCATCTAGACTTTAATCTTAATTTTCAAGAGGATTCTGTAATATTGGACATTGCTCGGTTAGCTTTACGAAGCACTCGCCACCCTGTTTTTTGAGCAAAATCGAAACTAAGCTAACTATCTATCTATCTATCTATATACAAGTCAATGCTTGTATGTATATGATTTATGGACTCCCAAACGGTTAACCGATTGCCGTCAAAATTTATACATAGTAGGCATTTGTTCTGGAGCATATTTGTGTGCTATTGGTTGGAGATTATCTGTTCGCCAGATGGCGCTTCGGAACAAATTGTGTTTTCCTCCTATTTCGTTGAAAAGCGCAGCAACGCGCAATGGGTATTAGCTAGTAACTTATAAAAATGCGGCTGACATTAGACAAAATCGTCCGAACACTGAACTTTAAAATCAGTTGTCGTTTGCACGAACCGTAACCATGAAGGTCTCTTCATATCAGTAGGATTGCTACATTAGCTCCGTTATTGACCTACATGCTGTGAATCGACAATAAAGTCTGGCGGAAGGAAAATTTAACAAAAGCGTCTAAGTTTCACCGCTTTCATGAATAAGCATTTTAAAAATAAAATAGGCGATTGAGATCATTTTCACCACTTCTACTGCACCTTCGTCCACAGTTACTACCACTGTTCACAACGGTTCAAATGGTCAAAATTGGATTAATTTATTTAAAGTTTCGTTTCACTTAAATGCGAATACAGTCGTGACTCGCTGGTTGGACACTTTTTAACTGGACCGCTTTTTAGTTTTACCATTGCCCAACTAAACAGCATCTGAATGTCAAAATCTTATGTCAAATTTACTTTGACAATCAACCTGACAATTATTAGAGATGTGAAAAGATACAATTACACTACTAACGACTCCTTTGGAGAGTTTTTGACATCTGTCATTCAGTCCAACTAACGAATCAAATTCGTTAGTTGGACAGAGGTGTGGCCCAACCAGCGAATTACGACTGTATTGGATATTTTCACTCCAGTTTTGTTGATGTACTGTTCCTAGTGTCGAAAAAAATATATTGATACCAATCCATCAGCAAATCGTCGATAATAGCCTCAGTAATTGACGAAACATTGCTGTACAATGCCTAATAGGAGTAGAATAAGCAATTTGCTGTACATCCAGAGAGTGAATTAACGTCCCTCCATCCTTCGAACATACCTTCGGAACCCAACGAGTTCTACATACTAAATAAATGTAGGATCCAACCATCACAATCACGCATATGAATCACTACAAATTGAAGATAAGCCATTTTACTGCATCATTTTATTGGTTTGGTTCGTTCGATCATGATAAGTATCGAACTACAAAACTGCTCAAAATTTCGGAGTTCGTAACTAATCGGCAACCCTGTTCGATATCGACGAATCACTGATTGATATAATCCTAGGAAGTCTTTAGCTCATTACTATATAAATTCGCTACGATTTGGTCCTCTACCTCAATCCCAAAAAAAAACATCCCTTCGACTGGCGGAATTTGTCAAAATCCCATCATCCAGAAAAACCGGCGGGACCTGATTGCACCTATCAAATCTCACCACTCTCCCGACCCCCACACATCGGTTGGCAACACTGGGCTCGCAACGCTATACGAGCACAGCACACCTACACGACACACACCACAGCCGCCCAGAGTGGGGCGCACTTGCTCTCACCACTCCGGTCTGGTGCCGTGAAAATCCAAAATATTTTCCCATCACACACTCCACCAAAGGAGGAAAAATCAATTGACTTTGGGTCGTAGTTTTTTTTTCTTCCTTACTGCACATCACGTCACACTCGCGCTATCCCATCCCTACCCAGTGGTGATCCTCTTTTCCAACACATCAAAACAAAAAAAAATAACACTGCCCCTCTTGCCCACCTTCCCACATACCATCTAGTTTTTCACCTCACTCGAATAGTCTGTACAAACGAAGGAATAAGAGTAGCAAGAAACTTGTATGCTTATTTTGGATCGAACAATTTTCACGCACCGATCACGCGAACTGTCGCAAAGCACTTTTATCGATCGAACTCGACGGCGGCAGACAACTTCTGCCGATTCGCGATTTGGAGACTTCCTCCAGCACACCCGAACGCGAATACGTAACGATAGCAGTACTCCTCACTTTTCGCCCCAGGAGCTGATATCGAACCGAGCAGAAAATTGCGTTTCTAGCATAGCATGGTATAGGTTCACTGATGCTATAGAGTAGCCATCGACAGCGACCGTGTACGGATAGACGTAAACCTTCTCCGGCGAATGGGGCTTCATTCTGGTTGTGTAGGGAGCACTTACACAGCGTGAATGAGTATAGGAGCGCGCGCTCAGTTCGCTCGCCGCCACGGTCGTCACCAACACACCGAATTGGCGGCTATAGGCGCTCAAGGAAAAGCGGTGGGACCGAGCAACATGGCCGACATCGAGCTACTGGCACTATGCAGTAGATGAGGGTGGAGAGGGTGGTTGTGTCATCTTATATTGACGTTTCTGGGGAAAATGATGTGCGAAAACGAGGGGCCTCGTCGAACTAAGCTTCTAAGCTAAATGGCGCAAAATAAAGATACGTTAAGGGTAAGACATTTCAAGGAAATATTTGGATTTTTTAAAATTCCAATAGTAACGTTTCCCGGATAGAATTTTACAACAGCATTTAACATACAAACAATCATACAACAATAAATATTATAGTTATTACTGTTTCAACATTGTTCGATGCAAAGTTTTCACAGCAGATTTACAATAAAATTTCATGTAACAATAAATTTTACTGTTAAGCAAAAAACTGATACGGTAAATTCACATTGAATTTTACTGTTTTCGATAAAAAATGTATGGAGAAAAATCGATTTTTTTAATGTTAAGATACATAACCACCCCCCTTTTTTACTGTAAAAGTTTATTTTACATTGTAATTTACTGTAAAAACGTTAAAGTTTATTGTTTTTGTATTGTAGCATAACACTAAAACTCACTGTAAATTATTGTAAAATTACAATACTGTCACAGTGAAAAATATGGTTTTGTTACTGTACATTTCTATTCGGGTTTGATAATAGTGAAAATAAATTCCACTCAACTGGAATTAATGAATTGCAGCTAAATTTGATCTGCTTTGCATTAGGCATTTATGCAATCCGATTTTTTTGCCTATTTTAAAGCAATTCTCATATCAAACGGAATGTACCACCAACATAATAAAAGTTATTAAGTCTCATTATGATGAATTTCGAGTTTTGTAGTGTTCATCTAGATAATATTCATCTCTCTAACTTGTTCAAGCAAAACAAAAAATTGTTTATAGCAATGTGACATAAACAGATTCTCATTTCGCTTGAACAAGACTGAGACAGCCGCTCAAAAAATCCCAAGAACTATAGTTCCAGACGTTCGCAAACATAACATTTTTCTAACTATTTCATGTTTATCCTTATCAGTACGTTCAATTTTATTTTGAAACTCGACTCTTTGTTTCTAAGTATTCCTATTGACAGAAATAAAACAAAAATAAATTTGAGTCAAGAACCACAAAGTAGTTCAACAAAAAAGTGTCTGTTTAATAATAGCTAGGTAATTTGAAATATTGATTTTGATAATCTGTTCTGAAATTTATTCATTTAAAAATATACGTGGAAGTCGTGACTAGCCCCAAAACTGAAAGGAGCTCGACTCAGTAATGTCAAAATTCCGACTCAAATATAACAACCGATTCAAAAATCGTACACCTTCTTTGAGCTGATCTCACAATAATCCAGTTCAATATTTGCAGTTGGATGCATGAACTTAACGAGAATCAATGTCGAAAACGGTTGATGTTTCCTAATTGTTTTTTAGTTGTATATATTATTTTAAAACCATCGGAAATAAAAATAATCGTCGGTGAGGGAAAATATATTTAAATTTTAATTCTTCTGACCGGTTTGTTAGTGCTAATTCACCGGGTCGGAAATAGTTTGTCCTATTGTCACCGACTACTAGCACAGAACTAAACAGACTAAATAGTCTGCCGATAAGATGGTTCATGCGATGCGTTTGAACAGCAGCCTTCGACTGATTTCACAAAATATTCAGTTCAAGATTTGCGGCTGCTTGCTCTAAATAAACGAGAACCGAGAAGAAGTGAGGTTTGGTCGAATGTTTTAAGGGGTTGAACACTTTTTTCATTTTTTCTTTATCTGAAAGTATTATTTCTTAAGAATAATTTCTTAAATGTTATTCTTAAAAAATGGCGTTACCGTGATCAAGATTGCCGAAAATCTATTTAACCGACTTTCTTCTTTTTGTTTCAATAGTACGTTATAATGTTTTCTCGTACTTTAACGATTCCTTTTTATTGTATAACTTTGTGGAAAGGAATTTTTCAAGAAAAAATGCTCCCGTATACAGAACAAAAAATAATTATTCAACTAATCGTTAAGGTACGATGCCTACTCCTATACTAATGGAATTTTATGAGTTGTTTTATAAAAATAAGGATTTTGGGAAAAGGTCATAACTTCATCATTTATAAATCTTTTTTTATAAATAATACTCGAAAACGAATATCAAATCAGCTCTAACTTTGATGTGGCCTCTGCAACCGCTACTAGTTCAGAACGACATAAAGTAATTGAATCGCAATCGACAAATTGGGCACAGCGCACAAATATTTTCTGCAAGTTATGTACCGTTTTTTGAGGAACAGCTCATTACGAAATATAATAAACAAATCCGTAGCGAATCTATAGTTACAATTTTAGTGTTCGGCTAATATTTACGGCTCTAGCCGAAATGAAAAAAAATCCCTTTGCCAAGCTGATTTTTCAAAACGGTTTTTTTCGCCATGACTAATTCAAAATTTAATACCACGTTGCTGAAAATATATGAATATATGAACGTTCTATGATTTACCCCATTTTTTTTCGAAATTTCGAAAAGGCGCTCCTGTATTGAACAATAAATCGTTAGTTACGACAAAATAATTAGTTCGGCTTTCAATTATAAAATAGGCTAAACTTCAACACAAAAGTAAACCGCATTTGGAAATGCAGCAATCCACATACCTCTAAAGGTTCCATTAGACCAGGATGGTCATTGTTCTAGAATGAAGAATAATCAATAGTAGTCGACCAAATAATAACAATACTCACCGTTGTCGATATAACCGATTGTAAACCGCTCAAACTGGAATTAAATCACTTGCTTCGATAATATCGTCGAGCACTGCGTCAACTGCCTTATTTTTACTACAACTCATTTCTCAATATTGCCATTCTCTATTCCGTTATGTGTTTATCCATCCTGCTTGGCGCATTGGTCATCATTCATTAGGTGAATAGATTAGTTTCCACTTATCTGTAAAAAAAATATTATAAATATAAATAAATGGAACATGCAACCACAGACTAACAGACATAACACTATAAGGGAATTCCCTAAAAAAACATTGATCCGACAATTTTCCCAGAACGCTAGCTCCACCTTTTATTCACGGTCCCAAACACTCATTTACTGGTAGGTTACCCCTCAGATTTGGGAGCAATTTTTCACTAGTGGTCTATCCCCCGTATGCTTGACAGTGGCGCCATAATTTCAAATGTGGCCACAGTCCCAACTTTGTAGTTGACCGTAATGACCGATAAAACGGGCGAAGCTTTGTGTTTAAGTGTTATGTCTGTCGATCTGTGATGCAACTAAGGGCAATTTAGTCCCAGTCAAAATTTTCGACCTTACCCACCTGCAGTCTTAGTTGGTCTGTAATAAGCGGAACGCATTCGAACGACATATACGGCTGGTAGAAGTTGCGATCGGAGGCTGGTTTTCCTGGTTTTGAAATGGTGCCGACCCTAGGGGCAGATCACTTGTGATGCATTTTGAAAAATAAGCGAAATTAAATGCATTTCTTTCCATCAAAATGGAAATTCAAAATGTATTTTGCGTTGCGTGTAAGACGTCAAAACCCTACAAAAAACTAGCCCTATATTCAACACAACGTCGAACAAAGTGGATCAGCGTAGGACGATTATTAAACAAACTTTTGTGCGAGGGAGTGCAAAGTTGATGCAAAAATAGAAATTAAATGCATTTTTTCTAATTTGATGCAAATGTGTTATACAGCCCCTAGTGCTGACCCTTACTTGCCTCCAATCATAAAAGGACAATGATATCCTAATGGAACTCGTTGAATACATCCACTATGATTCTTTTCACTGAGTCAGGCTGATTTTTCAATAAATTGAATTTGATTCTGTCCGGCCCCGAAGCGTTAGAGAACAGATGAAAACTCCTTAATCGAAAGCACGGTATCGTGAGAGGGTACTGCGCGGTAGGTTTTCTGTTCCGGAACAGAATCTGGACAAACGTTCTTGGCTGAATCGAATATCCTACGGTTTTAATATTCCACGAACTTGTTAGTACTGTTGCGGTTTCACATACGTCGAACAGTACCCGAAAGAGTGCTCATCGATGTTTCTCTCGTTAATCCGTTGACGAAACAGTACATGTAACCATGTTTCTTGAATTTTATCAAACTCTTCATTTACGCTTCTATCATTGCGTACTGTAGATAGCTAGCGAGAAACTCGTCGTCTCGGAAGGCATTATATGCGGCGACCTTTTCCGCGTTTACTTCTGTGAGCGTCACAGGCAGCCCCATCATTTGGGGTAATCTTTCATGTTTAGGCAGTTTCTTCAGTTCCACGCTCTTTGTATTGCTTGCTTTGCGAGTAAGTTTGTGTCCTTTGAATTCTATGTCGTTCTCTGCTTAATCGTTTCCTCCACGTGAGCATTCATATCTCCTGCAATTACGATATGATTCCTCAGTGCCGCTGGAAGCTCAGTTACGTAGTTCCTTTTCGTCTCGAATTCATTGTTCGTTCTAATTTAAGCGCTCCTAATGTATGTTGATATGAGGGTGAATGGTTCTTTAAGCAGTGTACAATGGTATGAGCATGAGTTATTGCTTATTTTTTGAAGCAATCCTCTTAATAAAGCTCATTACTGATCAATATAGCTGATCCTCCGCCTACTCAATCGTTCAGTACTCCGCCATTATTGACATTGAACCAGTGCTAGTTTTGAGTATCTATGGGACAACCGGCCATCCTAGTCCCTTGTAGGGTTATAATCGAACATACTATTCGATTAAAGCATATATCGAAATATTCTTGTTTGGTTCTCTTCGAGCATCCTCTCTCATTCCAGTTCGCTATTTTTATTATTGTCCTGCCCAGGTTAGTTTGTTGTGCTGGTGTCTGTTCCATTGATGCTGTTGTTCTTTGACAGATCTGGCATTCATTCGACATTGTTTTCCTGCCATGCCTGTATTTGTGGGATCGGTGGTGTATATTGTGTTTCACTACCAGGGCAGTTTGTAATGTTGATTTCCATCGCACTACAATTGAATACTTGAATTACGCTATCCTAATGGTTCCTTGCACTGTTCATGGCTTTTCACGATTCGATACGTCTTGACAATCGATATGCTATTCTCAACCTTCTGTTTACAAGTTCATCTTCATTGTATTTTATTAGCGGTCCTTCTTCGTTGTATACATCTATCCTACACCTCAGGATTTCCGATGCGGTAACTATCGATTTCTCCACTCCCCATTCCCTTTCGTGTTCCAGTCTGTATAGGAATTCTTCAATCGCTTGTTTCATTCCTACCTTACTGTTTCATCCAGTTTCGGTGACTGTCTGCAATAGACATGATTGGTACCTTTCCGAATTATTCTTGATGTGTTGTACTACCCTTCTACGAAGCTCTTTATTTCTTCCGGTTGACGTTGATCATCAATATCATATCTGTTATATTGATTAACCAGTGATGCCAATAGACAATGGCCATCTCCTGATATCAGGGGTACCATTACTACGCCTCCGCTGGATTTTTATTCGCTCCATTACCTTCTTTGGGGAAATATCTTGAAATTTTCGTGATTCTATAGGAGTTATTGGATACATATCATAATTAGTGTTGGCTCAAACATCACAAAATGTTGGAGGGATGATGCAATCATTGTGGAAATTTCTTGGCGAATTCATATAAGTGAGATTCCTCATATCCCGATCGTCCCATGGGCCACCCCATCATACGCGGCTGCGCCTCCTTCTCTGTACACCGACTGTTTTCGAGGGGAACATTCCCGTTCCGATTTTAGAATTTCGGTATCGCGAGGAACTACTGTTCCGATAGGTCGATTTAAAGTCTCAGGTATGTTATTTATTCCTTTGTACTGAAATTTCCTTCCTTTACCGTTCCCTATTTATGTATTCAGAAAGTAGTCGAGTGCGGTGTGCAACTTGTGTCGCTCTATTGTGTGTTATAAACAGACTAATCCTACTACAATGCTCGAAATGGGCATTGTTCAATTATAGGTGCCGTGCGCACTGTACAACAAAGGCCAGCTTTATTTGCCGTAGCCGTGCACACTGAGCTGTTGCTCTCGTTCCCTATTGCCATTTCTTTTCCTTCTACCTGTCTACGGCTATCGCCTTCGTTCGTGTGTTTTAGGTTGGGATGAATTTTATGGCAATCGTCTCGTGTTCATTTTCGGTGCCGAATATCCGTGGCTTGGATTAAATGCCTTTAGTGTTTATTCCACCTTTGAGTAAGTATTACGGTATCGTTAAAAACCATTTGAGACATAGTCCGAACAATAAACCTGTGTTATGGGATATAGTAACCATTAGAGGTGATGCTTTTGTATTGTTCCTACAATATGAACTTTGATTTTATTCAATGAATATAACAATAGTTCTACAATATGTGAGTCTAAGCGTGGTGAACGATTACGCTTTGTTGCTGAATGGATTTTTTCGTCAATGTTGGTCAGCTTTTATATATATACATATATACTTACATACACGCAGCGAATCGGATCCGTAGGTGACAAGTGTTATCACAGGAGTCAAGGCGACGGTTTGAGTGAATTATGAGTTAACACCGTCCTTAAGTCTGATAATCTCTTATAGATGACAGTCCATTGATCTTCTCCCGTCATGATGACTAAAAATCATGAAGTTCGAGGCTCAAAGAACCCAACACTCGCTCGACTCTCACTTTCGCCCTCCAATCGACAGCCATTTTATTTGAAGGTCTGGTCCGCGTGGATGATGATTCTTCAAAACTGGGCAAATTTTGAATATTTGTATTGCTGTGATCTCAATAAATTGGGTAATCTACTTGAATATAATATGTTGTGTGTAAAATAAATGATAATTTGTTTAGATTATATACAACGAACCAACATCCATAGGATACTGCATCGGTGTGGGTCTAGTTGCATGTTCTTTTGATGATGTTGAAGGGGGTCGTTGCGGCCTGTCTCAGGTGTGGAGACTTTCGCACACCTTCCAACAGCACCGTTATGGTTGTTTCCCATCCCGCTGGTTTAGCGGATAAAAAGGCGGTAGATTATCCATTTATTCCACGTGTCACATTTCAGACCAGGGTCTTAATATTGTATTGTCAGTTGGTGCAGTCATCGTTTAATGTCTGCCCCACCCACACACGCCCTCTTGCTCTAAAATTCAGCAACTACCAGTTGGATGGGAGTTACTGCTGAGTTATGTAGTTAAATTATGAAACAGTTATGTAGGAATGATAAAATTGATAGTGGGAATGTGTTTTGTACTTACTTTATCATTTTGTTGCTCTCTTACTTCTCATTTCTCTCTATTCTCTCCTTCTCTCGTCGAGTATAATTTGTTGTTTGATTGAATGATGTTAGCTGGGGGTGGGTCTCTCATTGGTCTGCTGATTGTGATGGACCGAATCCCAGCAACAGAGAATCTTCATCTTCTGAGTAAACAACGAATTCCGAATTCAGTAGTTCAGTGTCGCTATTCTCACTATTTATGCTATCTGAATCATCGTATTCGTATTCGATAAAATGATTAAATAGATCGATGGTTGCCTTTTCAAATCCATTTCGGCCGCGTGCTAGCTCTTGCCAGTATTGTACTGATCTTCCTGTTCTTTCTAAATCTTGTTTGCAGATAGTTTTCCAGGTGTAGCATGGGCAATCATGTTTCTTCTTATCAGGTATCCGGTGTTGTAGTGCTTTTTCGAGAATTCCGTTAGGGGAGTTCCGTATTATTGGACGACAAATAAATAACAACTTGCTTAATCAACGGTGAAACAATGAATGAAATATTATTTTATTTTATATAGCGTCTACAAAATCATGGCAAACTATTGCTCTTGCTATCTTCAACACTCCTCCTCAAGTTCGATGTTTTTCAAACCAAATTTCTACTTCATCATTTGTAGTTTGATCCGTCCAAGTGGTTTTGT
Source organism: Topomyia yanbarensis (assembly GCF_030247195.1). Classification (NCBI taxonomy): domain Eukaryota; kingdom Metazoa; phylum Arthropoda; class Insecta; order Diptera; family Culicidae; genus Topomyia; species Topomyia yanbarensis. The sequence goes on along the minus strand of NW_026683348.1, from coordinate 49,711 downwards.
GAGCACGTCCGCCAGCATATCTTCCGTCTTGCAGTACTTAACTCTGAAGACTCCGGATCTGGTCAAATCACGTACGAAATTGTACCGAGTATCAATATGTTTTGTTCTTCTTGATTCACCTTCAGCGTTCAACATACTGATGCAGCTTTGGTTGTCTTCGTTGATTATCACCGGTTGCTGAATACTTTCGCCAAATTCTCGCATTAACTTTATCAGCCAGAGTAACTCCTTACTTGCCTCCTGAATTCGACTTTCTATCTCTGCGGTCACCTGCCCAATCAGCGTCAGCATAGCCTTCAAGATTGTTGTTTTTACCTCTTAACTTCGACCTTAACCCGGCGGTGCCTTTCAGATAACGTAATGCTCGCTTTGCTTCCGTCCAGTCGCTCTCCGTTAGCTTGCTGACTTTACGGCCAAGAATGGATGCCGTAATTGCAATATCAGGCCGTGTGCATACAGCAACATAGAGCAAACTTCCCACCAGACTCTGGTATTTCTCCGTATTAGACATAATTTTCTCCTCCTTTTGCTCTGTTTTGACGTACCCAGGGTCCATAAGAATTGGTGATGGTTTTGATTGCTCCATACCAAACTGCGTCAACATTCTTTTGAAGTAGTGTTCTTAGCTTAACAGGAAACATCCATTTTGTTGCTCAACTCGGATACCAAGATAATTTTTCACATCACCCAGGCAGGATATCTTGAATTTCTCTTCAAGGTGCTTCCGTACTCGCTCGTACTCCTCGACGCCATTGGTAACGATCAGCATATCATCTACATAAAGAAGAATATACGACAGTTCCCCTTCGTTCTTCACAAAAAGGCAGTTGTCAGCTTCCGTAGCTTTGTATCCCAGCTGCTTCAGAACGTTGGTGATAGTATGGTTCCAGGCCCTTCCTGCTTGCTTTAAACCGTACAAGCTCCTCCTCAAAAGACATACTTCCGATTGGTTTCCGGTTTCGTATCCAGGTGGTTGACGCATGTGGATTGTCTCCGAGAGCTCTCCATATAAATATGCCGTTTTGATGTCTACATGCTTTACTTGCATCTTTCGACGTGCTGCTATTGATAATAGTGCTCGAAACGTAATATGCTTCGCAACCGGTGCGTATACCTCGTCGTAGTCAGTTCCAAATTTTTGGATGCATCCCTGCGCGACTAGTCGGGCCTTGTATCTTGCAACATTCCCAACTTCATCCATTTTCTTCTTGAAAATCCACCGACATCCAACTTGTTTGCGATTGGGGGGAAGAGTGACAATGTCCCAGGTGGAGTTTTCTTGTAGAGAAACATACTCTTCATCCATCATCTTTTTCCAGTATTCCCGCTCTGGACTTTCTAGCGCTCCTGCTAGTGTAGTTGACTCGGTTTGTTGACTTACTAGGCTACTGATTTCAAGAAATCTTGACGGTGGTATTCCTTTATTCGGACGACTGGATACTCGTATCGGTGTACTCGTTGACGACGATCCTCTCGTTGCGTTGAGAGGACGTTCTTCGGCATCTTGCTGTTCAGTAAGCGTTGTATCATCGTACGATTCGGTGGATGCATCATTTAGATATGAGCCTTCTTCAGAATCCATTTCAAGCTCCTCATTGTCGTCTTCTGGCTCATCGAGAACGTCCCCTGCAACGATAGGAAATGAGTTAGTTTGGAAGTGGTCGATTGAAGGAAAACGATATTCAATGGTACTTCCATTGTCTTTTTCTTCTTCTTCAACAGGGCTAGTTGGCACGAAACGAGCATCTTTGTTGTTGATGACATGTCCGGTGCTTCTATTCAAAAATCGTTACGCTTTCTGTTGCGTGGAATAACCGACAAAAGTCATCTTCTGCGCTGCTGCATCCAACTTCGTTCGGTTCTGCTGTGGTATCCAAACGTACGCGTCTCCACCAAAAACTTATAGGTGGCTTAGGTCAGGCTTTTCTTCAAACCATTCTTCATATGGTGTGACATCAATTGACTTAGTAGGTAGTCAGTTTTGGAGATAGCTTGCCATGTTCACAGCTTCAGCCCAGTACTTCGTCTTGTAGCATGCATCTTGCCATGTCATTCAGTGATCGGTTTTTGCGTTCAGCGACTCCATTTTGCTGCGGCGTGTACGGTGTTGTAAATTGCTGCCTGATTCCTTCTTGCTTGAAAAACTTGTCCAGTGAAATATTCTTGAATTCACCACCGTTATCGGAGCGCACAATTTTCGGTGGCCTACCGAATGACGTCTTTACTTTCATAACGAAATCCCTCAGCTTTTCTCCAGCATCAGATTTCTCTCGCAAGAAAAACACGGTTGTGTATCGAGAATAGTCATCGGTGACTGTGAGATAGTACGACATCCTCCTGGCGTAACGTTTTTCATCGGACCGCATACATCAACGTGAATGAGATCTAACGGTTTTTCCGATCTTTTCTTTGACTTTTTCGGAAATGGAAGTCTGGCAAATTTGCTTTCTAGGCAGAACTCGCACACGGTCCGAATACCACAATCTTCGATGTGTATTCCGGTCGCAAGCTTCTTTCTGAACAACTCTTGAATGGCTTCGTTGTCACGGTGGCCCATTTTCCTGTGCCAGCTATGTTGACAATTACTCGTGTGCCTTTGCTCGTTTACCTTCATGGCGTTTTCAGCATTCTTTATACAATATAATCCACCAGATATAACCGCTACAGCTGCTACCTGCGAACCTTTCAAGATTTTGCAGTTCTCTGCGTCGAAAAACACCTTTTCGCCTTTAGCAACTAGCTTACGTACGGAAATTAAGTTTGTCTCCAGCCTTGGAACGAATAGGGCATCCGAAAGCGTAATTGTACGTTTCTTACCTTCCAAATCACAACAGTATACTTGACACGTTCCTTTCCCTCTTGCAGCTGTCATTGTCCCGTCGGCTAACATAACATTTTCGTGTATCGTTTCGTACAGCTCAAGAAACATATCCCGTTCGGCGCACATGTGAGATGTCCCTCCCGAGTCGACGATCCAGCTTACCGGTTTTCCAGTTCCTATAATTGTGAATGCACAATTTCCACTTTTCGCTTCACGTACCGCTTTTGCTTTGGGTGGATTCTGGCTGCTTTTGGTATCCATTTCAAGGTCGCTTGCCTGCTTCCGACAATCCCCTTGCTTATGACCAGGCTTTTTGCAATAATGGCAAATTAGTTTCTTGCTGAATCCAGCTTTCATAACGGACTCGTAGCTTCCCTGCTTCGTAACTTCGTCGATCAGCTTGGTCTTCACCAGCTCTAATGTCAATTCATCATCAGCTCGGATCTCCAGAGCGGTCGTCAACGTGTTGAACGATTTCGGAAGACTACTCAGTACTAGAGCAACCTGCAGTTTATCGTCCAGCTTTAGCCCTGCCACGGAAAGACGCTCAAAAACAATATCCATTTCGTTCGCGTGCTTCTCCATGTCCTCGCTTTCGCTGTACCGCTTGGTAATCAAGTTTCGCAGATCTGATACCTTCTATGTCAGCGTTGGTTTTTCGAAGTGATCTCTCAACTTGTTCCAAGCTTCGCGCGCCGTTTTCGTCTGTTTGATTAAGCCATGTTGATTGCTTTCCATCAAAAGACCGATCGTAGCTCGCGCTCGTTGGTCACCGCAGTCCCATGCTTCGACAACGGCAGCATTTCCTGGCGTGTTCCGTTGCAGCTTCTTCTTCGGGTCGTTGCTTGATAACGTACTGCCAGAGGTTTTCACGAATCAGCAGCAATTCGATGCTGAACTTCCAGCTGCTATAATTTGATCCATTTAGCTTCGCTACATGTACTTTTTCCATTTTAGGTTTCGCTTCAGGAAAAAATTTCACTTTGTTGACTGGTTGCTAAGCGACTGGGCCCATAACCTATTGGACGACAAAGAAATAACAACTTGCTTAATCAACAGTGAAACAATGAATGAAATATTATTTTATTTTATATAGCGTCTACAAAATCATGGCAAACTATTGCTCTTGCTATCTTCAACACGTATCACATGCCCGTAGTAATTTTGTCCCGCTATTCGAATTTTATTGTTGATTGTTTTGTCGTTCAATTCTTTCATCGCCATTTGCTGCATCACTTGATCGTTTGCACTGTTTGTTTCGCCCGGTTCCTCTTCCGATAGTGCTTGGTCGGAAGGGTGGTTGTGGCGTGGTTCGCTATTACTGAGTACTTTGAGACACGTCAGCATTGTATTTTCCATCCTTCTCAAGACGTTACGATTTCGCTTCAGTATCGTTGACACTTCCAGTGAGTGCGTGACTACAGGGGTGATTAGGGAATGATACAGTTTCTTAACTATCGGTCATCCGAGGCGGTGATCGCGAAGGAAGTTGCATAAGCTGTAGAAAGCTTTTTACGCTTTTTTATGCGTTCGACGGTGGTTACTCTTCTTGAGAGGGAGCTAGTTATGGATGCCCCGAGGTATCTCATTTTTGATACCACGGTTAGCTTGTATCTACCAAACTGTTGCATTTCGTCTTTGCTGATGTTGTTTATATCGAACGGGTTTCGAAACATGACTTTCGATTTGGTTCAATGTTTGCAACACATGGTGCAACGTCAAAAGGAATAGTATTGGGCTTACTAGGTATCCTCCTTCTTTTTGTGAACCATTGGACAGATGCTTCTCCGTTAGGCATGCTTTTAACATCCTGTTTGTGAGACCTTCCGAAACTCCCATCGAAGTCAGAATGGTTGCCGTTTTTGGTATGTAAATTTTATCGAAAGCTTCTTTTAAATCCAGTGAGACTATTATTGTTTGTTTTCCTTTGCGCCATCGTTCATTCAGGATATTTCTCAGCACGAATATTCGGTCTGATGCACTTCTGGCCTGTTGAAACGCCATCTGGTAGGTTTTGTGGTTGTGTTAGTTTTGAGTTGGAGATCTGCAATGTTTGCGCCCATGTTGCTGGCACGATATTTGTTCTGATGACTTGTGTTATTAGTTGCACTAGTTTGTCTATCATTCCCTTTGAACCATATTTCAATAGTTCATCGTTGAAATCTACTATTATTGCAATATGAGATTGCAAGTATTTAGGGAGTTTGTTAGTAGTGACGTATCCGATTAGGGTGGAAAATTCTCCGTTGGTTTCATTGGTTACAGGCCTTACTTACGTGGAGATAAATAGAATTCGTTCTTCTAGAGCGTCGCAGAGATACGAGCAAGAGTTGGCGCTGATTCTGAAGAAATTTTGCGCATCGTTGATGGTTTTATGAATGAGCATTGCGGTGCTATCTCCTTCTCTTGGTCTGGTGGCGTCATCGTTGACGTTATACCAAATGAAGTCGTTTGTTTCCATACTGCACCCTGGTAGTCTGGTTTCTTGGATAGCAGCCAAAAATACTCCTTGTTGTACTAACACGTTATTTATTTCGTTTCTTTTGTTCACTGAGGAACAGCGTCGCACGTTCCAGGTTGCAAATTTGATTCTTGTAAGGTTTGCGTGGTTATTTCGGTCATATGCGCTGTGCTTTCTGTTCATTCTGTTCGTGTTCAGTACCTGAACTACACTTTCGTAATGGTTTATAATTGAGTTGTTCCTGTTACGTGTTGACTGGCGGTATGCGACTCGTATGATTCCATTGTGGGCGCCCGTCCCCACTCTGCTGTGTTTCCAAGATATCTAGGAACACACGGAGCTGTTCATCCATGCTGTTATTTAAATATGTTGTTTCTGATCCTAATACTTGTGCCATGAGTATTTCGCGATAATTTGCTAGATTATTCCGCATGTGCTGGATCACTCTTCGCCTTAGATCACATATTAATATGTAGTGGTTATCGCTATGTACGTTTATTATAGCTGAGAATAGACAGTGGCCATCCCGTTGTATCAGCCTTACCAGAACGGCGCCGCTTTCTAATTTTACAACTTCCATTGTAATATGTTCACTCCAGTCAGTCTCACGTATCGTTTTGAGTTGTTTATTTCGGTGTTAGCGTGCGTCGATGGGATATAGGAAAATAGAAACGAGAAAAGGCAATTAGTAAAGCGGAATTTAACGAGTTGTACTAGCTACGCGGGCTAGCGGGTTTGTATGTTCTCAGTTGAGGCTACAGATTCGTACTAGGTTGAATGTAAGTTGTCATAGAAAACGGACAAATGAGCTAGAGTGAGTTACGTTACAATTAAAATGTCAGGGCAAAGCATAGATAGATGGAGTTAGAACACAAATATAGATTATTTTAGCAAGCATGAATAATGTTAGGGCAGAGTACAGAGCAAGTAAAGGCGCTTTAATTTAGGCTTATTAGCCAGGGCAAGGAGTAAATTCCTCTGCCCCATCCCCAAGGACCAAAGGAGTGACATTAACCTTTTTAGCCAAGTCACTCCCAACGATATATCCCAATCCCCTATAAACTGAAACGGTCGGTACGGTTGTCCTCGTTTCTTCCTCATTCAAGATTTAAAACGATTCGTTAGTTAAATTATTCATTAAAAATGCCTTAAAGTTTTGAAACACCTTTTAACCCACGGCACACGGAAAATGTTCTCTCATAAACGTTTGCTCAAAAGCTCTTTAAAATCCACCCCAAACCCGAGTTAAATCAAACCTAACCCTTCTCTAGTGTGGAGGTCACACTAGACACACAGCAAAATCTAGTGAAGCTGAGGAGTACGTTTGGACTCAGGACCGAGCGGGACGCGACCGTTAAAGGAACTATCTCATTGGGTGTGGTATCGTTGGAATAATCCTGATCGATAGCATCTTACAAGCGAAATCCTCAATGTCCAACCTTCAAATGTTTTTGGTACTTTTTAACTCGAATGAAACAGCTTCAACCCTTATCTATTCCTCAGACTACAAATGTGTATCCCTCATTATTAACCGTTGAATATTGTTGTTAGAATCTCATATATTCTTGCACGTTGAAAAGTTGAGGAAAAATCAGGAAACAACTGGTTTGAGTACCCAAAAAAGCACAATCAGTACAAGGGAATCATTACTGGTCCAATCTATTCCGCTAGCCTAAATTACATTTTAATTTGTGCTATCTCGCTGGCACATAAAAAACTCCATGGCATTCATCCAATCTCAATATGACAAGCACTCAACTGTACCTGTTCTACCAGCTATGAATGCGCAAACTATAATAATTTTGTTAATTTGTGCTGTAAAGTCGATGTCTGAGACAGCAGTTGCCACCAGGACAAGTAGGTACAAAAAACTATGAATTCCAAAATCAAGTTTATCATTTTGTTCTAGAAGCTGAAAAGTTCATCTCACCATTTGCTATACAATCCATGCTAAAACTCATCTATCCAACTGGTTCGGAGCTGTACGATGATTACTACGACCCAGAGTATTATGCAAGTTACGCTGAGTACGCTCCAGACGACTACATCTATTTCGACGAGCTCGCGAAAAATCTACCAATACCGGGTTCCTATTGGTACTATTCCTACTAAATCAATCAAGGACTTGTGATAGAAATCGTTAATAAAAAAAATATTTTCAACGTGACTGGCTGCAAACTATCATTCGAGGCAAAATCGAAGCCTGCAATTGCTGTTACCACGACGGGCCGATCAGGCTGGCTTCAATCTCCGCCTCGAGCACTCGAGATGGTGGCTTTGCAGGTTTAATACATTATGGATGACAGTTAAAATGAGAACATGCTTACATTTGAGTTCCGTGGTTCACCCTTCAAGGGCGCTACCGGCGCCGTTCTCCCTTGACGGTTTTACGCTTTTCCTTCTTTTCTTCGCGTAGTTGTTTCTGTTTTTCGCGATCCAGCCGATCCTTTTCCTTCTTCTGTTGACTTTCTAGCTTTGATTGCTCGCGCTTCTCCCGTACCAGCGCGGCCACATCGGCCGCATTGGTATTTCGCGTCAGTCCACCCTCAGAAGACGTACCTCCGGCTGACCCACCGGCTCCCGGATCATCCTCTGCATCTTCGTGATCGCTTTCAGAGAGCTAAAAGTTTAAGTAATAAAATCAATGTCAATTTTTTCAAGCAGAACTCAAACCTGACTATATTGCGACAAAATCTGCTGTTTGATCCGTCGTTCCTCCTCCGTATACTCCCGCTCGACCTTTTTGGCTAGTTTCTGGTTTTCCAGCAGTTTTGCTAGCTGCTCGTCAACGTCAAGCTTTAAGCTAGGACCAGTTGCCAGCGGTTCCACCGAATGGCATATTTTCCACTTGTCCAAGATTTCTTTGATGAATGAATTCAGATCAGACTCCTGCGTTTGAAAGAAACAAAACCAAAAAACTAATTAAACCTACATATCGGTAAAGTACCGGCGAGCGGTCACACACTGACAATGATCTCCGCCAGGATGCCTTCGAGAGCTTCGATTTTCTCATCGTTGCTCTCATCACCCTCCAGAATGCCCGTAATGTAGGAACCGAAAATTCCCTCATCGGTGTTAAACTCGCGCAGTTTGCCATTCAGCCACGAGCTGAATCCGTCCATCGTGCAGCGTGCACGGTTCGCCAAACGTTTTAGTGATGATATTCGGGCAGATAATAGATGAAAATAGCTGCACCTTTAAAAGCACACCACTTTTTCGCGAATTTTATTCAGACAAGCACTGATTGACAGACGAAAATGCGTTTTGTTGACATTATTCTCTGTGTGCTGTCAGATTTTCTGTCAGCGTTGCCAAAAAAGCTGATGCAGCGGAATTTTTTAATCTATATCGATAGGGTAGCCAACCTGAAACACGCGGATACGAAAAACTACCAAAAATTGAGCTTTTTTGACTCAATCTCGCATAGGCACAAAAATATGCTAAAAATATAAATTGTAATCGTCACAAACATACGTTTGATGTGAAATCTGCTATAAAACGAATTTCTATGTATCAAACTTTTATAATTTTGATGTACGCCACATGAATTTCAAAAGTTTTCACATGATATTTTTAAGTGCTGCTAAAAATTGCAAAAAAAATCATGTGTGAAATCACAATAGATTCAATATAGCGAATTTTATGAGGGAATTGCCTCAAAAAAATCGATCCGGCAATTTTTCCAGAACACCAGCTCCACCTTTTATACACGGCCCTAATCACTCATTTTCTGGTGGGTTACCCCTCAGGCTTTGGAACAATTTTTCACTAGTGGTCTATGCCTAAGACAAGACGTGACAATAAGGGGGGCCATTTTTGTTCCAATTTTATGTCAGAATGTTCCAGCTCCTGATTGGTAAATTCTGACGTTTTGCACCGTACGTAATGTTACTGCAGGGATATCGAAATTATGTTTTGCAGTGTTGCTATATTTATAGGAAAAGATTGTCATTACTTTTGACAAATAAAATTATTATCGTTAAAAAAGTAAAAACGACTAAATTGAACTGAAATTGCGCGGCAAAGTGAAACAAGTATTTATCATGCATTTACCGCATACGTGGTTGATCAACTTTAACAAAAAATAAGACAGAAATCACACTGTAATCTAAAATTATTCAGAAAATGGCTTCGTCAAACCTTACTAAACAACCATGACATGGAAAAAACGTGTCCTTCATCAATATAGTGAATTAAAGACGCAAAATTTTGTCGGCATAAAATAAATTAACAAGACTATATTTTCATTAATAGAAAACAGCAACACTGTTCGGAAGATTTCGGCAGGGTGAAAATGTGCGAAAAGAAGAATGCCGAAGGAAAAATAAGAAGCCGATTGTCACGTCTTGTCTTAGGTCTATGCTCATATGCTTGTTTATACGTCAGTGGCGCCATAATTTCAAATCCGGCCGTTGTACCAACTACAAATATATTTAAAATGACCTTTAAAGCAGGCGAAGCATTGTTTTCGAGTGTTATGTCTGATAGTCTCTGTTTAAACTGCGAATAGCTGCATTCCTTACGTTATTACTGTAAATAAATTGTTGCCATAGTTCTTCCTTATTGTAACATATTTCAATTCTGGTAAAAATCGAATGTAGTTGAAGAAATTCCCCAAGTAACCACGAAACCGAAAAAATGGCATCAATTCGGTTCTATATTCGCGTATAGAACAAGTGTAGCTGAGCTTATAGTAATCATATTGTACATGAGTACTGCTCAAAAGCCACTTTTGTGACAATATATTCGGCTGATATACAGCCTACTCCCACTTTTCCACTGCGCCGCCTACACGGAAACAAAAAACTACCTAAAATTGAGTTCCTTTGACTCAATCTCGTGGTATCGTGGGGGAACTTAAAATTAGGTAAACCGTGTTGAAGGTAGTTTCCATTTAACCACGGCAAAAATTACAACTCATTGACAGGTTTTTTATACTCAAATTTAAGTTGAATTTACCTAATTTTGAGTTCACCCCAAACAACTCAAAAGTACCTTCCTCCACGGAAGACCTCGACTGAGTCGAACCTCTCGTTTTGTTTTTGATAACACTAATAAGTGCGAAAGCGACGCACAACTCAAAAGTAAGTTAAAAGAACTTTTCTGCAGGTTGTTTTATTTAACCGTGTATGAATTAATCTCAAAACAATTTGTGTAGTTGGTAGAACCCACTGGTTGAAAAAAAAAAAAAAGCAAAACGAAAATGGAGGAATAAGTTTTTATGTCTTTTTCTATCTTTCGTGATCCATCTGTCACACGTGATTCATTTTTTTTTTCAGTACAGCGCACGATCCACGCTCGAACTTCTGCTTCTAGAAGATATGGGGATTAAGTTGTTCCAGTTCGCTTACTGTTTGATCCATTTGGACATTTGGTTATATGAATGATATTTATCGTTCTTAAATCGAACTCACTGACGAACAGAAGCATGGTTTTGGGAATATTTTATGTCTCAAATTACCTCCCTTACTACACTAAACTAAAATTTATTTATCGCAGTTTCGTATCATTTTATGACTCAAAGTATTGGTCCCCGTTAATTTGTTTGTGACAAATCTCCGAACCCCATAAGCTTTTCTTGTGCTTACAAAGTGCGCCATATCATATTTGTTTTGATTTGGAATTCATTGTTTTACATTAACAGAAATGTCAACTATTAACGGCATTTCAACGGTATCGTTGACTACCGCTTACGGCTTTCAACTAAAGGGTTTTTAGGTTCTAAAGTTTAGCTTCTTATACCTATATACCGTCTATTTTAATGCTTAATGTTCGTAATTCTTTTTCTCAACGCTTGCATAAAACTGATATAAAGCTTATAAACATTTGTGAATCCCATGTAAAGGTTACAAACATTGGAAAGCTGTTATATAGTCCATATGGTCAAGACTTCTGTCTGTCACGTTACATTTTTACGCATATTTCATAAAATAAGTCAGCAAAAACGATAAAACCAGATTCTATCACAACTGCACAGTATTAAGGTCACTAAACCGCACATTTTTTCTACAGAAAGTTTTTTTTTTCTATCATGAACCGTTTTCACTTTACTGTCATTTTGATACGTCTGTCACGTTACACAATTTTCGCAGTTAGTTTGGAGGTTGCCTGACTAAATAGAAAAAGTCTGTTCCGTTGGCCCCCAAATTTGCATGAACACAGTTTAAACAACGTCGTTGGTTTAAAGTTGAATCTTGGAAAACAAGGAAGAGTTTGAAATATAGTTTTCCTGAAGAAAAGCTTTCGATTTCATGGAGTATTCTCAATGATCTGTCACATTACAACCAGAATCTATTACGTTACAGTTCTGCATTTTTATTGAAGCAAGGATATCAAGACAGTCGTACACAAATCATCCTGGATCTAGGAACTGAGGATTAGCGGGAAATTTCATATTTATTTTGAAAAACATTTTGGTTTTGATGAACAAACCGTGAATAACTTTTGAAAAGGTCGTAGTTTCACGAAGTAACATTATGTTGTAAGAAAATCTAAAATAACTTAAAAACATCTGCATTTTGAAGGACAATTTTTCATGAGCATTTTGAATTGAAAAACCATTTTGAAATACATTCTATAACTAAATTATTTAAAGAAAAAAATTAAATAAAAATTAAAAATTAAAAGAATTTTTGCAATATGTTAAAACTTTTTATTGTTATTTTCTCTACGATACAATTGTAAACTTTTTTTATTTGCAGTTAAATTTTAAACGTGCTATGTTTTTGTGTTTGGTATTTGACATTTTTTTAGATATTTTTGTTGAAAAAAAATCAGAATATTTCCAAAAAAAAATTCTTGAGAGCATTTTGCTTCGAAATGATATTTAGAATTAATATTGTATAAGAAAATTATATTTATGGCTGGCAAATACTAAGAAATTTAGAAGAATACTTGAAGTTAAAAATGCTTTCTTACTAACAACCAGACTTCCCATGAACATTGACAATTTTGTACATGTGTGCAAAATTTCGTGCACGCGTTCAACCTCAAACATACTTCGTCTCGATGTATAGGTTCGCCTGGAACCTACGTGTGCGCACACCGTGTACATACATGGGGTTCGGTTGTGCAGGCGAGCATGTGCACGTGTTTAGGTACGAAATAGCGTGTTTGAGTTCGTACACGAAGTGTAGGTTTAATATGAGCACCGAACAAGAGCGAACATTGTGTGCGATGTGCATGTGGGAAAATTGCTAATAACTTCCTAATAGTGCAATTACTGTTTCTTCAGTTTTTAAGCTTTCGTTAACAAAAAAGACATTGTTTTCCTGCAATTGTATTTTTACTGTTTTGTTTTTTTTAACAATGTTTTTGAATTTTTAACATTTTTGTTGTAATTTTTAATATTATTTTATTTTATTATTTGAAAAATTTCGCCAAAAAATATTCACACAGAAGAATTAATTCCCTAAAACTCGCTATCATATCGTTTTGCTGCACAAATAACGAATTTCGAACAATATATATTGAAAATAGTGCATTCAAGATCTCATACGCTCTTTTTAAATATTACTCTTGAATAAAAATTGTTTGTTTAATATTGTAAAATATTTAGTCTCCCATATAGAAGAAACGTAAAAGGTTTCATCAGAATCAAAGATGGTCACCATTCTTAACGTAATTGAATCAAACTTGATGGAATTGCTTTACAGCATAAAAAATCTGTCACGTTACATAAGATAAACTGTGTTTTCTAAAAAATAAATAAAACTTTCACAATAGTTTCAATAAGCAGACAATTTTTATTCAAGAGTAATAGTAAGAAAAAATGCAGGTTTGACATTGTATGCATGCTGTTGGTGTGGTCCACAAAACTTTTTCGAATTTTTGATCTGTCACGTTACAAGTTATTTGGTTTCCATTACCTTACAACTAAAAATAAGCAATAATCCTAGGGGCAGATCACTTGTGATGCATTTTTAAAAATCAGCGATCAAAATAGAAATTCATAATGTATTTTGCGTTGCGTGCTATGTTGTTTGCGTTGCGTGTAAGACGTCAAAACCCTACAGAAAAACTAGCCCTACATTTAACAAAACGTCGAACAAAGTGGATCAGCGTAGGACGTTTGTTAAACAAACTTTTCTGCGAGGCAGTGCAAAGCTGATGCAAAAATGGAAATTGAATGAATTTTTTTTTTTCAATTTGATGCAAATTTATTATACATTCTTAGAGTGATCTGCCCCTAGCAATAATCCATATTCATCTCAATTTTCCAAGTAATATCATCAAATTTAAATTTGTCTACGATGGGAAAAATAATGTGGTTCCAGGCAAAAAACTGAAAATATGGATTTTGCTTACCTTTTTATCTCATAACGGTCTTTTAATTATTTTCAGGCCATACAAGTAGCGTCAACAAACTTTTATAAATGACAAACTTGGATTTTTTTCTGGGATCACCATTCCTATTTTTTAATATTAGAGGTTATATACATACGGAAAACAAACAGTTTGATGCGAAATTTAATAAAAAAAATTTCGCCTGTGGTTGCCATTTCCAGAGCCTTGTCCAATTAATGCTTACTTTTGTGGTCAGTGATTTTCTGGGTTGCTAAAACATCGTCGCAACGGAAAAAATATTTTTTTCCGCGGAATTTTGTCTCGTGTTGGAAATTTGTATATTTTGACATTTTGTGTTCTAATCTGTGCATCTAATTTTGCCGCTTTAATCCTATTGCCGTGTCAGTGATGTGCAAAGTTTCCTCCTATCGAAAAAAAATCGTGGTTGCAACGCAATGACTTACCCTCCGTTGTGCTGAAAAATACCGATATTTCTAAAACGAATCATTATACTTTTACCTCCTGATTAACCCTCGAACGTAGCACTTGCGTTTTCCATCCTAGAACGTTGCACTGGGGTACAAATGTACCCCACGCGTTTGATCGCAATTTTCGCAGGTAAAAATGCAAATAAAAAAAATGTATAGTACACCATTTTCTTCGTTTTTTAATTGCAAAAATAGCTGTGTAAGTGAAAGTACGGAATTTATTGAATTAATGATACATAACTTAGTTTGAACAAAATAAAAAGTGAAAAAAATCGCTGTTTCGACTTTTTTCACAAAAATTACTATAATTTTGCGAATTTTCAACCGATTTGAAAAAAATCAAATGATTCTAAAAGTTAAATGATCTTGATACGGAAGAAAATTGAATTTTGATATTTGAAAAACTGCAATTATTTTGAAGAGTGAAAGTTTAAAAATCGGTAATACATTGGTAACAATGTTACTGTTACAGCTGTTATTGTGCGCAAATTATACTTGCGAGCCTTTGCTTTGTAAAACTATAAAAAATTAACAATAAAACAATAAAAATCAGCAAAAATAAGAACGATTTTTTGTTCCGCTCCAAAATTAAATTAACATAATTAAATAAACGTAATCGTAACGATTATATAATACTAATTGTTACTACCGTAGTAAAACAACCAGTATTTAAACTGGTGTTGTCACGAATCACATTTCCACTGACAGCACGAAACCTGACGAAACACTAACGGCAACCGTACACTGGGGTACAAATATACCTCACGCCAACTTTGACACCAGCTTCCACGAAGGCCATAAGCAAACTGGCTATACCATCTTTTCCTACTCTTACTAGGAACTCTAAGGCTGTGAACCATTTGGCGATTTTTTAACCTTTAGTTAAAATTTGACAGTTCGAAAGTTATTTTCTCTTGAATGGAAAAATTCAACCGAGAGAGAGAGAGAACCATTTCAAAAGTTGACATATGTATAGTTATTTAGAACTGACAGCTGCGATGACCACAAGTTGGTAGAGGTGTGGACAATTGTCGATATTTTAAAATTAGTTTTTTTCTTATTACATTAAGTATGACAGTCATAACCTCGAAAAGGTCATGAAATAACCCAAACAAATCTTAACACAACACGTTATCGTTTCCATGTTTATCCCTTAATTTTGTATTAAAAAATATTGACAACCTCAATTAGGTACAGAAAATGTTTCCACCTTTTTATTCTGCACAAGATTCTGCATCATGGGCAAAATTTTAACCATCGAGCTGTCAAATTTGGAAGTGTCAGATTTTAACTAAAAGTTAAAAATTTCACCAAAGGGTTCACAGCCTAAATTGAATTATGGTTAGGGTCCTAGGTCGCTAAATGCCGAATTCTCGTTCTTACACGGCCCTAAAGAAGGCGTGGGGTACATTTGTACCCCAGTGCAACGTTCTAGAGTTAAAACAAACCTAAACATCGTATATATCAGCTATTAGAAGCAGAACTTCCAGCAAATATTTCAATAAGGAAATTTTAGTTTAAACGTTGAGGTTAGCCGATAGTTCTGAACAACTATGTTCATATTTAATGAACACAACCTTACGTGTCATTTAAGTCAACCAATTCTAACCTTATCCATTTTTTAGCTAAATTGATATTGTCATTATCTCATATGTTTGGTCCGAATCCAAGAGGTGCGACATTTGGTAATAATAAGCTCAACTGCTACAATAGGCACAACACTCAATTATATGTCATCTGTGTATGTTAGTCAGAGCGCCAAGTGCTTATCGAGTGTCACGTGCTGTTTACGAATTGCTACGGAAAACATCACTAACTACCTGCATCTCCTGGCTTTATGTGATAAAACTTATCAAAATAAAAATATATAATTTATTCTATGGAATTTATTTCACTTCGTAAATAAAGTAACTTTCTTTAACTAAACAACTATCTAAAATTGATGAAACTTGCTTAATCATGAAATTTTATCGATTTGCCACTAACAAGATGATCAAACATTTTTCCTAAAGTACCCTTAAGTTATTCTCGAGTCCCTGATGATTGATGCAGCCTTTATTCACCTTATATAGCTAGACTTATCACTAATCATGTTCCATAACATTTCTTCTTACAGGAACATTTTAGTAACAACACACACAATAAAAATTAAGCACCTAGGTACTCCAATTCTCTACACATCGATAAAATTTCACAACTAATCGCATCGACAGAACGCATCTATTCATCACTTTCCGTTCGTATTACTATCACCACGCCTACTGAGTTCTCTGCTCCTTCGGCTTCACGGTCCAAATCTTTCGAATCGTATTGCTCAGCCCGATATCGTTGAACGTTAAGTGCAGCAAACCCCCGAGTGTAGCAGCTGACAAGATCAGAACCGTACCTTGGGCGGACTTTTTCGCCAAACCGCCCAGGGCTCTAGGGTTAACGTAATCCATTACAATGGCCGACAGTCCCAGCTGCTGATGGGCTACCAGTGTGGTAGCTAGCACGACATCGGTGACCCGGTTGGGGTATACCAACCCGATCGGAATTGATCCGACAAGTGCCCAAGTGCACAGTTTGGTCGTCCACCACGTTTTCACATAGCTCTTGACGGGACCGGATGGACCGGTGGCACTGCAGTACAAACGCACCGTCGGTGGCTGTCGGGCCAATGCCTTCGAAATGGTGCAATTTGTTGTTGCCAATCGCACTGGCACGCGAACAAATTTGCTTGCCATTTCTGTTCTGTGTGGGATGGAAATTACTACTGCGCCGCCGAAAGTTGATCGAACTTTATCTGACGAAGCTGAGATAAGATTCCGCGGTCAACTGACCGGCGAAAAAAGAAACATTATGCTAGAAAATGTATGTACGTGAGCAAGTCCATGATTCTCGGTATACGCGGTCAAGCACAAGGTCAAAAATAGAGGGAAGCGGGAGACCGAAAAGTACGCAAATTTATGGATACATATAGCTCTCATTCGGTTTGTGTTTACGGATGGATACAAAATAAACTTAGGGGAGCAAGAGGTAACACTGACACCATGAGAAATGAAACTGTTTTGAAGCTCAAGAAGCTTAATATAATTATCTTTTCCACGTAAAAAGTTGTTTGGAAACTAGTTTTAGTAACTATTATTGATTTTACTTAACAAAGATCCAGTGGCCGTTCAATTTTCCTAGTTTACGAAAAAAATACCAAAAAAAAAAAAAATTTATGGAGAATGGATTTTTTAGTCTAATAGAAAAACGTTCTATTTTCAAACATTATGCACCGTTATAACATAAGTGTTATAGCATCCAGAAATTTATGAACGATGTCTGAAACGTTTTAAATAGCAAAACATACAAAAAGTTGTTGTTTTCAAATGATTATCTGACAGCTGATTCAAGTGGTTAAGATCGTTGCGTATCCAAATTACCCCAAGTTCCCCTACAGCAAAGTCCGGTGGATCTGATAAAAACAGCGATTTTTGATTTTTATAGCAGTGAAAACAAGATAGGCTGAGATTTGCTAAGTTGTGTGCGAATCTCGCACATGATAGGTGCGAATGAAGATATGCTGTAGTTACTCAATACAGTACAAAGTTTAATATTGAAGGTATCAGTAATCGTTGTGTTCTCTGTTTCGTGGCTCAAGCTTTGCCATCTCTTTCGTTTTTCCAAATCTTTCAAGGTATCTGCCAATACATATGGTAATGAGTCTGTTTTGACCCTAGTGCGGATAGCGTCGAACTACATTGTTAGCCCTCTCCTGCCCATGTTGTTTATAAGCTGCAACGTTTTTGAACAACTATAACTTTTGGTTTAGGCAAAATTGGTTCACCAAACAAAATTAAGGCTAATAAATGTGAATAGCACTTTTCATTTGAACACTAACACTTACATGTATTAGTTCTAGAAATGAAGTTTTTGCAATTAGGTTTTACACCAACCGACGTAACCCCACAAAATGAGCCGGATGAACTTCGTTTGACAATTCTCGGTGGTTTGTTTACATGAAAGGTACGTGAGTTCGAATGTAATAGATGAGCACCCGTTGCACTCGCACTCACGCAACTGACAAGGTAAACAAACCACCGAGAATTGTCAAACATGAACTTTATTCACCATGAGTTCATTCGTGTCGTCATCTTGTAGAACTCAATTTATCTGATTGGATTCTGATGGAGCAGTGCTGCCAGGGACAGTTTACGTTGACGCCGAAAAATAATATTTTGAGATAACTTCGTTTATTTGCAATAACGTTGAAAACTGATAAATCCTATCATTTTTAACCATTTTCGACTACGTTTTTCACGTTATTGGACTATTATAAATATTCTAGTAGAAATGTATTGAGCATTAATAGGTAAAAATTGCGCAGCTTCTAGCACTACAAAGGATACACTTATCTATATGAAAGAAGCTTTTTCGGGTTTCTTGACCCCATCGATTTCAGGGAAAAATAGTTTTGGAACTCTATATGCAATATAAAAAGGTTGCGCACGAAAGGGTTAATTACTCAGCCTACAATCGATTGAATGGCTTTAACTTAGTATCAATATCAATACAAGCCAATAGTAACAATAATGGTAAAAAACACGTGTTTGAACACCACGAAATCTCGATCCGTGAGTTCTTATGTCTGTGCTACCATTTGGGTCAATGAATTGAATAAATATGGCGGATTATGCTCAAACCAACGGCTTCAAATGGAAAGGGCCATAATAGGAAACAAGTGAAAATAGGCTCATTACCCTACATTCAAGCTAGATGACGTGGTGCAAGTTTAACTTATTGCTAACGGTTTCGTGAAAAAAATTCCTTTTTGTTTCATATTCTCCATTCTTCGATCCGGACTTCATAATGAGCTATTTATAGGTGTGCAAGGCGTGTCATTTTCAAATATACTGGGTGCGGCGCTCAAAGTGTAACCAACTTCAGACCGTTCGCGCAGTTGTTGCACTGGCATCAGCTGTCTATAAATTGGCTGAATGCAGCCCCGTAAATACCGCGTGTTGCCTGAAGCTGGCACTAAACGTCAGTGGCGCTAGCTACGTTTCCAATACTTAAGGCCTGTTCACATGAACAGTACAATTTCGTTTGAAAGTTGCATTGCATAATTAATTACTAACAACATATGAAAAATCATGCTTTTTTGGCATCGCTTTTGCCCCATAAAATTCTAACGCTGTTGTCGTAACCGGAGCTGTTGAAACACAATTTGCGTCCGTTCTCATCAACTTCCTTCCAAAATCTGGAGCTTGGCTGTTTGTGACAACAATCAAGGCTTGCTCATCAAAAACCGATAAGTTAATATTTTTTCATTTCTACTCGCTTATATCCTACATCTTCCTCCTCTTCAACTCCTTTTGTGAATGTGAATTAAGGATGCAACATCTGTTTAATAACGTTTTTGTGTGACAGTGATACAAATTTTAATAATATAAACGATGCAAGCAATTTTCATATGAAATTTTTTGATGTTTGCTAATTGATTTGAATGCCTTTCACTTTTCATTTTATAATACAGATTTTGCGCTCATCATGTTTTAGTATTATTTGAACATTAATATTAACGTTGTAATGCTCATTGTATTCTCCTTTCTCTTCATTAATATATACTCTTCACTTTTAGTTTTTATTATTCACCTTTTACTTTTTGCTTTAGTCTTTACTCTTTATTCTTTATTTTTTATCATTTACACTTAATTCTATGCTCTTTACTCTCTGCCCTTTACTCTTTACTCTTAACTCTTTACCATTTACACTTTACTCATAGCTACTATTTACTTTTTAGTCATTATTCTTCACTCATCTTTACTCGTTACCCATATTTACTCTTCACTCTTTATTATCTACTCGTTAAGCTTTACGCTTAACTTTTTACTCTTGCCCCTTTACTTTTAACACTTACCTCTTTATACTTTGCTCTATATTGTACATACTACTCATTTCAATAATAAATAAATATTTTCAATTTACACTCTACTCTCTATTTTTTACAATTTACTTTTTATCATTACTCTACACTTCCCCGACTTTGCTTTACTCTTTACTCTTAGCTGTTTTTTACTCTTTACTCCATAGAGTTTACTCTTTATTCTATACTCTTCACTCTGTGGCCCTTACCTTTTATTCTTTACTCTTTACTTATCAATCTTTACTCTCTGGCCTTTACACTTTACTCTTTTATAATAAGTTCCACATTATTCACAACTCTTTAGTTTGTTTGATCGAGCGACCAACCTTCAATCCGTCATACCATCAAATGAGATCCTCATCCCATTTCGGCAACTGATCACCGATGCTCACTCAGCATAGTTCGGTTTTCTATCTCTCTCTTGCAGTACTAATCTATAAAGAAGTAACTGCGTTCGTTCGTGCATCGGGCTGAAACTTCTCCTTTTTTGACCTGTGTTTGTCAAATATAAAAGAATCCCCTATTTCACCAACCCAATACAAATGCCACAACCATAGATCAGTTCCACACTGGCATAAATTTCCGATACACTTAAAAACCTTTATTAGAAGGTATAAATGTTGAATCTTTCATTTTTCTTCTACTGGTCCATCTTCAACAGCAACGAACAGGTACTCTCGTGATATGAAGGTTAACCCTTTCATGCCCAACTTTTTTCTAGTGCATGCAGGGTTTTAAAACTATTTTTCCTTGAAAACGGTGGGGTCAAGAAATACGAAAAGCCATTTTTCATAAAGATAGGTGCTTCCCTCGCAGTGCTAGAAGCTGCTCAATTTTTACCTTTCAATGCTCAATACAATTCTCCTAGAATATTTACAATAGCCCACTTGTGTGGAAAACGTAGCCAAAGGCACTCTAAATTGATAAGTTTTGCCAGTTTTCAATAATATTGCAACATAACGAAAATATATGAAATATTCATTTTTCGTCGTCAACGCAAACTGTCCCTGGCAGCACTGCTTCTATGGAATGCAATCAGACTAGCTGCAATAACTTGAGTTCTAGAGCTGATCCTTGTAACTGTTAGTACTCAAATGAAAGACAATAGTCACATTTACTAGCCTTACTTGTTTTTGTGAGCAAATCTTGCCTCAATCAAAAGTTATAGTTGCTTTAAAACGTTGTTGTCCACAAACAACATGGGCATGAATGGGTTAACACCAATTTAATCTCGCTTCTAAAACACGACACCTTGTGTACGGTGCAGAAGCTCAAGAGCAAGCACCTTTGCAAAACAAGAAGACAGTAAGTGCATTCTTTCGCTACTTTCGCACACCGCGTACGCGAGAAAATGAACCCATGGCAACGACCCATGACAATCTTGTGATACGGATAGGTATTGCCAATTCAGTCTATCAATTTCTTTGCTCTGGTGAATTCCCGCTCAAGGGAAATATTAAAATCATTTATACGCACTCACATGTTTGCAAAATTCCCACTCGGAGGAACACAATCTTAATTTCGCTTAATTTTCGAATGATGCCACTCGAGGCAAAAGCACTCCAGAATTGCACTAATATGTACAAAAAACTGCCCACTCTGAGGACGTACTTAAAACGGTAATATATTTGACCACTCGAGACCAAATCATTCCCACACGAAGGAATCAGTTATGAAAACAGCCACTAAGGACCAAATTATTCCCGCACAGAGGAAGCATCAGCCACTCGAGGCTGGGACACAACCGCCATTTTACAGAATTTCGGATAGTAAAATATTAGTTGCCGCTCGAGGCAAATTTCTCCAAAAAACACGCGACAAGTTGTTCAGGCTAGTTCGCTTTTTTGTTCAGGGCAATAACATACTTACTCGGGAGCGTTTCTTGCGCCATTGTCGTGACCGGAGATGGTGAAACATAATTTGCGTCCGTTCTCGTCAACTTCCTTTTAAAATCTGGAGCTTGGCTGTCGGTCACAACAATCAAGGCTTGCTCATCAAAAATCGATAAGTTAATATTTTTTTCATTTCTACTCGTTTATATCCTACAGATTTTACCACCTGTGGCCTGAGAACCGGTTGAACACATCAAAATACTAAGTGATATAAATAAGTGTAGCAGATCACACAGTTTGCTGATGTCGGAAACAAAAAAATTGTGAACAAGTCTCGACAAACATATGATTACGGCCTAAAAGCCAACTGTCAAAATCCACTTTGAATGGAAATTCCAGACAAACCGTTACTAGTCGAACACAGTTCACAACAGTTTATGAAAGAGAAAACTTTTCTCTTTCGTTTACTACCAACATCTGTGATTGGCGTGTAACGGTTTGTCCGGAATTTCCATTCAAAGTGGATTGTGACAGTTGGCTTTTAGGCCGTAATCATATGTTTGTCGAGAAGTGTGAAGTACAACGGGTCGACGTCATACACCGAGGAAAAATACTATTGAAATCCATAAGAACCACTTTTGACTTGGCGCCACAAGTATTAAGTACAGAATTCATAAGTCTGGCTTATCATTTAGAGGGGAAGTAGGCGATTGAGTCATTAACGAATTTCATTAGTCGGATATATGAATTTATTAAGACATTCTTATAGCTTATACTATACTATATACTTATACTAGTCATTAAACCCAAATATGACATTTAATTAAGAATTTTTATGAGGTTCATAAATATATCATATGCAGCTGGTTCAATAAATAAATATAATAACACAATTTTAATTAGTTTTGCTCGACATATATTTATTCAATAATAAGATCAAGTTTACGTACATATTAATTTCTCCAGTATGAAAAAATCCTGCTTAGAATCCTGATAGTTTCAGTAGTACTATGAATCGGCTATGGCTAAGCTTCTATCATGTAACAAGATTGCCGACCGAGGTGCTGCAAAATATAAACAAAAATAATGAATAAAATTTTATGTTCAATAAGCAAAAACAAACGCTTACCTTTATTCTTCACTTATTTTTAAACGAGCGCTAATTTGATGCCAGCTCCAAAAATGTTATATTGAACTAAGGCATTTTCACCATATTATTCCTTAAAATAATCTTAACACACGCCTATAAATTCCATAAGAAAAAGTTATGAAATTCATGTACTGTTTATGAAATACATAAGCGTCCTATGGAATCAAAATTGTGCAGGTTCATAAGTAGTAACTTATGAAAATCTTAAGAATTTTATCTTCAGTGTAGCGTTCACTCGATTCAATGGGAGCGGAACGAACGGTATGACGAAAGCAAGTCGATTTATTCCGATATCACTAACACCACTCATGTAAGATTCATCTTACGAATACAAAAGTGCCATCTTAGCCACACCTGTATAATATAAGTATATACAGTGTATATTAGAGTGCCCATGAATTTTTGAAAACGCATTCGGCCCACCTCTGAGTCGATTCCTAGTCCCACCAGGAGTGCTTGCTCCAAATTTGAAGCAAATCGGACAAGTCTAGCTACCGGACCAACGTGCCTGAAGTTTGTATGGGATTTTTCGACAATTTACATGGAGAAAACCCACTAACTCGCATTTTCGCCGCTAGGTGGCATTGTATCCACCATATTATCACTATAAGTGAAAATAAGAAAGATCATTTAATTGCCTACAACTTTGTCGGGCGCCAACACTAACTTTTCATAGAAGTGAGATAGAATATCGAGATGTTCGGAAGAATTATTTAAAATGCATGTTCTACAACTTTGTGGAAAACACCTAATCTCTATCTCTTTCCGTTGAAAAGTTAGTGTTGGCGCCCTCTATGCGGTGAAATGTGGAACTAACATTTTCTAACCAAAACATAACTCGTATTACTTACTATAAATCTTCTGAACACACTATTGACCTAAACCTAACCATTATCTCACAAAAATGTTTAGTTCGTGTGAATCATGTACTGATACACAACCATGCACTGCTAGGCCCCATGAAAAACGGACTCAGACATCACTTCGTTAAAAGTTTCATAACTTCTTTTAACAAAGCCGGATTCACTAGCAGTCTTCAACAAAGTTGTTGGCAATTAAATGATCTTTCTTATTTTCACTTACAGTGTAAATACGATGCATGCAGTGCCACCTAGCGGCGAAAATGCGAGTTAGTAGGTTTTCTCCATGTAAATTGTCGAAAAATCCCATACAAACTTCAGGCACGTTGGTCCGGTAGTTAGACTTGTCCGATTTGCTTCAAATTTGGAGTAAGTACTCCTGATGGGACTAGGAATCGACTCAGGCATGGGCCGATAGGGGTCATTTTTTTCCTGTCACTCTAGTGTATATACTACATTGATCAAAATAAAGTTTGTTTGCATGGTTTACATTCGACAAGTTTCAAGACGAGTCAACAATATTTTGGCTCGTAGCAATGTGAACGTTGCTTAAAGCGCATTCGCTGCCACTTTTGGCCACTAGCCGAGCCAAGAAGCCAGCCTATGTTGGCTACACTCATTTGTCAAAGAAACATCAAAACATTTTTGGCCCTCTTGGCTGAATGCCAGTTCGGACTTTCGGAATATTTTTTACAAGCGTACAAAAGTGTTTTGCCAAATGACAACACAAAAAAGTGATTAGCGTTGGAATAAAAAAAAAATAGTGTGATTTGTTTATATTTAGCTGGAAAATTACAACCAGCGATTGTTCGTGAGTTCAAACACCTTAATGCTACTAAAGTTTTTGTTTATCGCAGCATTATAATAATTCTGGTAGCATTGCAAAACGCCAAGTAGGCGGGCATCAAGATGTGGTCTGAGAATGCCCTGGGTTCGCAGAAGTACGAAGGGATATGGAGCCTGGAGCGACAGTTGACAATACCGTAGAAGAAATGTGCCACGACGAGCATATCTGGTATGCTGTCACTTGTGATCACGACAAGCTGGATTTTTTATATGGTTGTTGACCAGCACTACCTCCTTCCAGGTTTCCACGATGCCTATTGTCTCTGCCGTCAACATCTCCACTTCTACAAGGTTCCGCCGGTCATAGTCAGGACAACATCATCTGCAAAATCGATGATCTAGACTCCCCTGGGTAGCTGCAATGTAAACACTTCGTTGTACATTATATTCCAGGGAGTTGGGCCGAGTATGGAGCCGTGATGTACTCCCGCCGTGATCCTAATCGACCTCTGCCCCATGTGCGTCTCGTAGGACAGCATTTGGTTATGACAGTAACTTTTCAGAACCTTACACAAATAATCCGGGACCCCCATTCTGTGCAGCTCTACAGCGATAGCCACCCAACCGGTGCTGTTGAACGCGTTCTTCGCGTCGATCATAACCACGGCACAGTAGTGATTACCACTTCTCCTTTGCTTCAATGCTTTCTCGGCGCTAGCAATGAATGTACGGATGGCGTCCACCATCGAGATTGCTTTCCGGAATCCGAACGCCTCTGCGATACTCCGTTCTTGCTTTCAGCATAGTTCATCAGCCTATTAAGGATAACCCTTTCCAGAAGTTTAAAAGGAGTATCCAGCAGACATATACACCGATTCTATGTTGGATCTTCAGGTGGCTTCCGTGATTTTAGCAGCAACACCAGCTTCTGGATCTTCCATCCGTCCGGGAAGTAGCCTTTGCCCAGTCATTTCTGTAGAGCTATCGTGAACATGTCCGGAAACACCAGAATCACGGTCTTCAGTGCCACGTTTGGGATACTGTCCGGACCGAGAGCTTTCTTTGCTTTCTGCCCGTTCGCCACTATAAGGAGCGGAATCTTCGTTGCACAGCCTTACATCCAGCTTCGCCAGGGGTTCCAACAGGCTGTAATTTCCTGTGTTGGTCAGCCCGCTACCCACTTCACGGTCCAAGCCTTGAAATTTTCTCCTATAACAATCGGCGCGGCGTTATTCCGACTAACGTGCGTCCAGCATCCCATGGTATTGCTCTGGTGTCCACCGTGGGGGAGCATAGCAGTTACATATGAATACGCCGTCGATCCTGGCAATCACGACGAAGCCTTCGTGTGTGCTATCCAGCACTTCTTGGACAGGAAAACCGGTTTGCCGCCATCCCGGAACTATCCACCACCCAGTTACCGTTATCGGAAGGAACACGATACAGCTCTACAATAATTGATACTTCGCTTTTCGTTTCTGTTGTTGACTGCCACAACAGTTGCTGTACAATATCGCAATGATTGAGATTAAGCTGGGTTATCTCCATCATCATTGACCTGTCTTCGTCTTTTTGTACTTTGGGCATAAGAAACCTCTCGACATGTGATCCTTTCCGCCCTCATTTGTGCAGAGCAAGCACTACGGTTGTTTGAGCAGTCTAGCAATGTGTCCCTTCTCTCCACATTTTCTGCACAGATCAAATCTGTCCGGATCTTTACAGTTTCTTGCCTGATGGCCGAAGCCCAGGCACCTGAAAAACCTGTCCGTTTGTTTAGTGACTCTTTGGATCAATCGTAATAAGCACACTGACCATCTGATATTGATCTTCTCGGTCGACATAAGCTGGTTGGCTACGGTTGGCGATAAGCGTATCGCTGCTGTCTGTGTGTAACTCTAAGCCACCCTCAACCTGATGGACATCTGCTCTTTTTTCCAGGTTACATTGCTCTATTAGCGCACTCCTCACTTCGTCTTCCGTTTGAGATCTCGTTCAAAGCTCTCACGTTCGCTTCTCCACCCACCACTTCAGCCACGAGCTCCCGATAGGTCGAGCTCTTGATGAATGGTTCCTTTGTCAGCTCGAACAGCTTATCACTTTTCTGAGTACGCCTGGCTCTTACTACATTTTTCCGCAGCTCCTTCAGCTTAGGATCTTCTCTCGCCCTTTTGAGGATCGCAGCTTACGTCACGCCGTCGTTTGCTTTGACGACTAGAGCGTCTCCCCTGTTGTAATAGCTTTTAGTCGGGTATACAGTTTATCCACACCTTATGTATATTCATGTTGATTTCCTTATGAACGACAGTTAAATAAAGTTCTTTGTACTGAGCGGACGTACATTGGATTTCTCTCTGAGCCATAAAAACAACATGGTGTCAGAAGTTTTCGCGATATAGAAAGTTCGAGAAACGTTTGTAATCGTCGGGCATCGAAAACCCGAGATCCGCGTAAAGGAATTGAGCAAAACAGAAAGCGATTTAAACTTTTTGTGTTTTGTGATAGCAAAACAAAAACACTATGGAACAAATAGCAGATTTTTTAAAACATCAAAACAAGCTTTTCGGAGAGTTAATTCGTCAGCAGCGTCAGCCGCAAGAGGCAGCACCAGCATCAGTAGCGGCTTCGCCCCAAAATGTCCCGCTTCCGCCTCCATTAGCCATTATAGGAGACATGGAAGAGAACTATACATTTTTTGAGGGCAACTGGCGCAATTATGCAACGGCTATTGGTATGGACAATTGGCCAGAGGACGAAAATGCAAAAAAGTGAGTTTCCTGCTATCAGTTGTAGGCACGGAAACTTTAAGAAAATTTTGCAACTTTGACCTGACGGCTGAAGATAGGAGATCACCAGATACCGTGTTAGCAGCGATTAAGGCCAAAGTGGTACGCACAAGAAATATCATCGTAGATCGGTTAGAATTTTTCACGGCCAACCAGACAGCAGGAGAAAATATCGACGACTACATGGCTCGTTTGAAAGCTCTTGCTAGGCCGAGCAAGTTTGGAGCTCTTGAAGCAGAAATGGTGACATACAAGCTGGCTACCTCAAATAAGTGGCCGCACCTTAGATCCAAGATGCTCACAATGACGGACATCACAGCAGCCAAGGCAATAAATAGACCTGTGTCGTATTGAGGAAATTACAGCGAAGCATGTTCAGACGTTTACATCAGATAAGATGGCAGAAGTAAATAAAATCAAAACACCCTCATCTTCCAAGGCTCGTAAGTGCAAGTTTTGTGGGGATTGGCACCTGTTTGAAAAAGGATCATGTCCAGCCTACGGCAAAAAAATGCAAGAAATGTAACGGGAAGAACCATTTTGAAAAGGTTTGCCGGTAGAATGCATCGAAACGCAACCAGCTACGTCGAGTTAAAAAGATAAATGATGACACTTCTGAAGACAGCGACTTAGAGGACGAGAGCGGCGAGCAATCGGAAGAGTCCGAAATGGAAGGAGAGATTGGAAAGATTTTTGATAATTCAAAAAAAGGTGGTAACGTGCTAGCGTAAATTTCTTTGAAAATCAAGGATAGATGGAGAAAAGTGAACTGCGAGCTCGATACTGGTGCCAATACCAGCTTGATAGGGTACGATTGGTTACGTAAACTGACCGGAGAAACAGATCCAGAATTGATACCATCACCCTACAAGCTTCAGGCCTTCGGAGGTGGCATAATACTGGGTCAAGTCAAACTACCATGCAAATGCCAACGAAAAAAATACCTTCTCGTGCTACAGGTCGTTGACGTCAGCCACAGACCGCTTCTATCGCTGAAGGTTTGCATGACGTTTGGATTGATTAAATTCTGCAACTCCGTGAGCCTGGTACCTTCCCAACCATCATCTAAACAAAGTGAGCAAGATATGCTAAAGATCTACCGTATCGAGGCAGAAAGGATCGTGAACAAGTACAGCAACGTGTTCGAAGGATACGGAAAAATCAACGGAGAAGTCAGTTTGGAGATCGACAGTAGCGTTTCGCCGGTAATACAGCAGCCCCGCCGGGTTCCGATTGCGCTTAGGCAGAGCCTTAAAACAGAACTGGATCAACTACAGAAAGATGGAATCATTACGAGAGAGTGTCACCATACTGAATGGGTGAGTAACATTCTACTCGTTAAGCGCGGTCCTGCAGGGTCCGAATCCTTTCGTATTTGCCTGGATCCCATTCCGTTAAATAGAGCTTTAAAAAGAGCCAACCTCCAGTTTGTTACATTGGACGAAATCTTACCGGAGTTGGGTCAAGCAAAAATATTTTCGACAGTTGATGCCAAGAAGGGGTTCTGGCACGTGGTGTTAGATGAGACAAGCAGCAAATTGACTTCGTTTTGGACCCCCTTTGGGCGCTATCGTTGGCTGAGACTTCCTTTCGGCATCTCCTCAGCGCCTGAAATCTTCCAATCCAAACTTCAAGAGATAATTCAAGGATTGGACGGAGTGGAATGCCTAGCAGATGACTTACTTGTTTACGGCCGAGGCACATCCGTGGAAGAAGCATTACGTGACCACAATGCTAATCTAGAGAAGTTATTTTTACGCTTGAAACAAAACAATGTTAAATTGAACAAGTCAAAGCTCAAACTATGCGAGACATCTATAAAATTTTACGGTCATGTTCTCTCGACACAAGGATTACAACCAGATTTCACCAAAGTTTCGTCCATCCAACACTATCCCGTTCCCTCAAATAGAGCTGAGCTACATCGTTTCATTGGAATGGTTACGTACCTAAGCCGATTTATTCCCAATTTGAGCGCCATTTTCACTAAGCTTCGCCGCTTAATACATGTAAAGACACCTTGGCAATGGACACTTATAGAGGACGAAGAATTCTCTAAAGTTAAATCTCTTGTGTCCGATATTTCAACGCTACGGTACTACAATGTTCATGAACCTCTGATAATCGAATGTGACGCCAGCTGTTTTGGATTGGGAGTAGCTGTATTTCAAAAAGACGGAGTTGTGGGTTACACTTCCAGAACGTTAACGACCACGGAAAAAAACTACGCGCAAATAGAGAAAGAACTACTCGCAATTTTATTCGCATGTGTGCGTTTTGATCAATTGATCGTTGGCAATCCCTGCACCACAATCAGGACCGATCATAAGCCTTTGATCAACATATTCAACAAGCCACTGCTCACAGCACCGAAAAGATTGGAGCACATGCTCTTAAACTTGCAACGCTATCAACTCAGCATAGAGTTTGTTACTGGAAAGGAGAATGTTGTAGCAGACGCAATCTCACGAGCACCTCATGATGACTACAGTGAATCCGACGAATTCCGGAAGCTGAACATCTACAAAATTTTCAAACAGTTGGAGGACTGTAGTATGAGTTCTTACTTGAACATATCCGACAGCTGCTTAGACAGTATCATGGAGGCTACGGAACAAGATGCAGCATTGCAAGCAGTGAAGGATTCTATCCGGAATTGCTGGCCGAACTCAATTAACCGAGTACCTTCAGTCGCCAAGATTTACTTCAAGTACCGAAACGAGCTGTCCACACAAGACGGACTCATATTTAGAAACGATCGGATTGTAATTCCTGTTACACTGCAAAGATGTATTATCGATAAAGTTCACGTAAGTCACAATGGCATTGAATCAACTTTAAAACTTGCCCGAGAAAACGTGTTTTGGCCAGGGATGAGCGCACAGATAACAGACGTGGTAAAAGAATGCGCAACGTGTGCGAAATTTGCTCCCAGCCAACAAAAACCACCCATGCAAAGTCATGCAATCCCGTCTACCCGTGGCAAATCGTTTCCATGGATGTATTTTTTGCTATGTATCGAGGTAAGAAACATCAGTTTCTTGTAACTGTTGACCACTATTCAGATTATATCGAGTTGGACATCTTAAAGGATATGTCTGCCAGGCGACTTGCCGAAACATGCAGAATGAACTTTGCTCGTCACGGGATTCCACAAATAATAAACACAGACAACGGAACCAATTTTGTGAATGAGGAAATGAAAGAAATGGCTGTCAAATGGAACTTCAAGCATTCGACGTCTTCCCCTTACCACCAACAAGGCAACGGCAAGGCGGAATCTGCCGTGAAGAAAGCGAAGCGATTGATTCAAACGGCAGAAGAAATAAATCAGGCTGAAAAATATGCTCCTCGAATTGTGCACAACGTTCCAGAAGCAATACTAGAAAACAAAAGGAAGCTATCGTGAATGAGCGGCTCAATGATCGTTCGTATGTCGTGGACGTAAATGGATCCTACTACCGCAGAGATCTGGTCAACATAAAACCGCGTAAAGAACCAACTATAAATCACAGCCCGAATTACGAAAACACTCGACGGGAAAGCGAATGTGTTTACACTCCCGTTTTAGATGAAATGTCAACCAGACCGCTTATCACACAGCCAACTGAGATGGAATCAGGCCCCTGCTAGGCAGCCATTTTGTCCTAGCCAACATCTGCCTTTGTTGAAATCAAAACAACCCAATGCTATTGCACGGGCGACATGGGCCTAGAGCCGGCTAGGCCCACATATGTTGACTACTGTCAAAGTCTGTATATCTCAATAGCGGATGACAGGAGTGACACCCTCCTGGATGGAATCCAACGAACTGACAACACCCGTTGTAATGCAATCAGCTGTGGCAGCCCATGCGGCAAAGGCGACGAGTGCGAGGAACAGTCAGAATGAAACGACAATGGGCAGCACAATCATCAATGAGAATACCACAGATGCAGCGAACAGACCGAAACGTCAGATAAAACTTCCAATGAGTATGTAATGTACAATTAATTTTAGAGAAAAGAGAGGATGTTGTAATAGCTTTTAGTCGGGTATACAGTTTATCCACACCTTATGTATATTCCAAAGAGAATAGTGAAAGAGACGCAGAGTGAAAATCAGTCAAAACGGCAACACTCCCTTTACGATGATTTCAACACTAGAATTTGGCAACCGTTTCCAAAGGCAGCACTTTAAATTACTCCTATTATATTTTGAAAATAAACCTTTTGTCGATCGTTGGATTTGTTTATCAAACGATGTGCATTTTGAAACAAAGAGATGAAATAATTCTAAAGCTTGTTTTTACTCATACATAGACTCTAGAATGCACCTTACAATCACGATTGCACTAAATTCTGACGAAAATTCAAATTTCTTTTTTGATAGATTTACAATACTTATCTCCTCCAACTCAGGCATGAGTAATGTTTATTTACATTGCACGATTGGTCTGCTCAATAAGGTATTTTTGGCTTCACACTATTCGTCTCTTTCCCTATTCTCTTTGGTATATTCATATTGATTTCCTTATGAACGACAGTTAAATAAAGTTCTTTGTACTGAGCGGACGTACATTGGATTTCTCTCTGAGCCATAAAAACAACATCCCCTATACCTCTCCTGGCGCGGTCGAAGTTCTTTTTTCTTCTTTTCATCCTTTTCATTCTGTTTTTTCCTCCCCTCTTCAGCGGTTCTCCATTCACTCTACATTTGCTTTGGCTGTTTCGTTGTCCTTCACCGACCTACTTGTGTTTCTTCGGTTCCTCCTCCGCCTCCTGGTGTTTCTCTTTCTGCTTTTACAGCACAGGAATACCGGTCATCTTTCGGCGTCTCATTGGCTTCTGTTTATGCTATCTCGGTACACTTCAGTGTCTTTTCGGTGTTTTTAACTCTTTCCAGTAACGCTATCTGTTCGCATTAGGCTGCTTCTACGGCGGATTTGATGCTAATCACTAGATGCCTGATCTGTTCCAGTGCTGAAAAGCAAGGGCAAAGCTTTTCACGAATTCGTAGAGCTTGTAGATTTTTTGCTTCAACTTCGTCACTTTAGGCAACCCAGACTGCTGGTTCTCTTGGATAATGCTTGGTTTCGGCGTGGCACCTGAAACTCTAGCATTCCTAAGCGCCTTATTGGTTTGTCGCCGCTTATGCTCGGTATGGCTTCCTTGGATTGCTCTCGCTACTGCTGCGGCTGCCTTCGCTAGTACACTTGGTCGTTTTGCGGAGTCGGTGACTTCGGCCCTCCTTTCGCGAGCGGGTTCACCACACTTGCTCCGTTTGAATTTTTGTTACTGTTGTCTCCTTCTTGTTTTTGGGTACCAACTGCAAGCCGCTTTCTTCGGCCGTAGTAAGTAGTCGCCTCTATATGATCCCACGGTCACCTTTACAATCAGCAAGGTCGCATGCGAGGGTTGACGCGGTTCTTCAAGGGGATATCAGAGCGATCAGAACCGGATCGGCGCTAGTCAGTAACGTTCAACTGAGCCTGCTTCCAGCGGCTAAGGTGCCGGGTTTCAAATGTACTTGGAAACCTGCCAATGTTTTAACGGGACGGGGGGCAGCCAGTACCATTAGTCCACTCGCCGCTTCGGGGATGTGTCACCCATCCTTACTGGGGTAGTGGATTAGTGTTGCTGTCGGGCCGTGGATCAATTTCGTTGAATTTCCTTTTCACATTCTTGCTCTGCCGACAATATGGCATAATTAGGATCATACTGGTATCGATCCTAATGTGCAGGTTGGCACTACAGATGGATGAGGGAGCTTTATGCTAAAGTCTTGGAAAAAACCTTAGCGGAAGCGGCACCGACTCGCTTCGACTAAGCTACTTTCGGATTTATATGGCTTTTTATAGAAGTTTAGCAGAGCTCAACTTTGCTCTACCCCAAGACTTCCCAACTCGCAGTAAGTCCGAAGGGGGGGGGGGGGGGTCATTTCTGTGTGTGCATACAATACAGGAAATACAGAAAATATTCAAATGGAAATTGATCTTATCTGCCCTTGTATTATCGCCGGTGTTCCACTCTAGTTTTTCGTAAAAATTCCAGTTGTGTATAAACTCTGTAAAGTGTCCTGAGTGCTTTTTTGGTGGAGTACGGAACCCAAGTGCCTGCGAAAATCAGCATACTGTATTTAGTGCCGACGAGAGTATATGAAAACAGTCATCCAGCCAATTCGCGACAAGTGTAAAAACCCTTCCCGACCCGTGTCGGATAGTTAAAGATGTGGAGGTACAGTCGTGATTCGCTGGTTGGGTCACAGCCTTATCCAACTAACGAATTTGATTCGCTAGTTGGACCGACTGACAAATGTCAAAAACTCTCCAAAGGAGATGTTGGCAGTGTAAATCAGGGTGGCCAGACCTACCGATTTATCGGTAGTCCTACCGATTTTGGTCTTCCCTACCGATTCACAGACGAACAAGGCAAAACTACCGATATTTTGTTATTCCTACCGAAAACTACCGATTTTTGTTGATTTTGGACACATCCTACTCAACATTCATTTTTTGGGTTAGATTTGGTCTGAAATCTGTGTTGTCAGTATCTTACAATTCTATGTCAATATTACGTTTTTGGGACAACAACCCGGCCTACCGATAACTACCGATAAACTTTTAGTGACCCTACCGATATTAAGGAATTCTATCTGGCCACCCTGGTGTAAATGCATCTGTTCATATCTCTAAATATTGTCAGATTGATTGTCAAAGTAAATTTGACACGAGATTTTGACGTTCGGATGCTTTTTAGTTGGACAATGGTCCAACTAGCGGAGGTCCAACTAAAAAGCGGTCCAGTTAAAAAGTGTCCAACCAGCGAATCACGACTGTAATCAAAATGAACAAAGTAAACCGTCAAAAGTGGCCAATTCGTGAATTCCCGGAAGAAAAAGCCGTCCCGAAAAGTGAAAAAATACGGCGTTATTTTCGATGAAAAATTGACAAATTCCAGTCGAGAAATGACCATAAGGTGGCGTCTCATTTTTTTTCCTTTTCTGAAAGCAATCCGCAAACCAAAAACGGAAATGTCCTCGTTCTCACATTACATACAAGCAGGCATTGTAATTCGCTCTCACGCGAGAAGAGGCTTATCTGATGTCCAACTTTTCCGAGATAAGATGAGTCGCAATATTCTCCGTCTCCACAAATAGCGTGAGAATAAATTTTCCGGATAAAGTTTATTTGATTTTTTCCTTCTCACCGGAGAAGGTGATAATATTTTAATTTTGTTGAAATCAATGAAAGCGTCAAAATATAAACTTAATTTCAATGGAAAGCGGCAAAGAAGTACGACAGACTTGTTTTTTCGTGTTTTGGTATTGCGACAGCAAGCCAGCAAGCACAAAAAGGATACCATGATAAACTCATTAGCTCATTCTCCGGCGGTTTTCTTTATTCGGAGAAATAACACGTTGTATTTATCCGGAGAAGTTGTGTGAGTGCCAATAACTTTTCGTGTGAAAATGTGAGTTTTTATTGTCGCAGTAGCAAATTATCCGGACTCATTAACTCATATGAGCGATAAATGCAATGTCTGCATACAAGGAAAACTGCATGTGTCGAAGTAGCCTGAATTATAAGTGACATAGTGCTACACTCAGGCAAAAAATACAGCGAATTTCATAGGAATATCGTATAATTTTTAGCCACAAGTAGCACGTATGTAAATCATGAGATTATCTTATGAAACGGCATTTATTTGGTCAAATCGGTTTGCTATGATTTTATGTTCCATAAGGCATCTTTGAATTATCATAAGACAATATTATACATTTCTCTTATGTTTATGAGAATCATAAGATGCTCGTATGGAACTCGAACGACTGGCATATGCAATTACTTGTATAATGTTAAGGTAATCATACAAGTCGTATGTTCTTCATATTAATCTTATGAAAACATAGCTTTGTTACTTTTCTAGTCATCATAAGATGAATCTTATGAATTTCGCTATGCATTTTGCCTTAGTGTACTTTTCTAGTCATCATAAGATGAATCTTATGAATTTCGCTATGTGTTTTACCTTAGTGTAGACAACCGGCACAGCGAGTGAAGGCCAATAGAACTACGTTCACCTGCCGACCAAAACTAAATCGCTCCTCTAACAGCCAAATGGAGACAGATCAGTCTCCTACCCCGGGGGACCAAGTGTAAGCCAAGGCATCCCCAGATTTCTCAACATAGGCGATGAAATCGATCAACAGAGAACAGACATCCATGATCGAACAAAAATATCTAAAAAAACGTGTGTGAACATTTGAATAAATTTACGATAAACACTAGCGCCGCCACACCAACCTATCCCAACTATCCGTCAAATTCATTCCGGAACCGGTTCGAAATCCTGAATGGATTCAGTATGGAATCTAGCTCAAAGAAAACAACCGATTCTGACTATCGGTTGAAGCATTTGAGCTGGAATTCATGCTGGAAGTCCGAACCGGTTCCTGACTAGTTTGACTGGGTAAAGGAATAACCGCTGTCAATTCTTTCGAACTCAGCCACAAAAAACATTACGACAGTAGCGCACCTGGTTTGGATATCCCAACTACCTTCGAAACCGTTAGAGATTTTACACAAGTTGAATGCTGAAGATGGACGTCTGTTCTCTGTGAGACGCTTCTCCTGAGGGCTATTAAGGACGCCCAAGTCCCGTACTTCACTCACCGTGCATTGCTCCTTGGAGTGATATTAGGCTCAGAGGAACGACAGCGCCGACGGAGACGAGATGTCAATCAGTTCTTTCTTTTTCGCTTTTTTCATTTCTTCTATAAACAGGACCAACATGAAATGTGGATACAAGTTGAATGAGACATAAATAGGAGGTACGAAAGAAGATAGAAAACTGAAAAACTGGCAAGTTTTCTAAATTAAAAACAAATAATATACAAATTTATATACACAAATCAAAGCAATACACTAAATACGTGTCGATTTCTTCTTTCCTGGAAATAATCAAAAGGTTTACTGTAATGTTAAAATACAATTGATACAAACATTACATTAAGGCGGCACTGGTTGATGGAACGATGACCTCGGAACATGTCTGGCGCTGTACACGAAATGGGTGATCGTAAAACCAATTGAGCTAACACCTGCCTAAATCCATGAACCAACTTATCTGCATGAATATGTTTAAATACGTGCACAGATCTTTTTTCTGTAAATCACTACCGGAGATAGCATGATTAACACACCAACGCATTACTACTACCATTTTTCTAACAAAACCATTTTTTTTATTTTCGCAAGTGTACTTTAAGGAAAGGTTCCTTCCCAGATCGCATACCGGAAAAAATGAAAGTAAATCTCATCGAAGATAGCGCACACCTCGCTCGGAGCAGCCACAAAGACAGGAAAAATCTTGTCAGTCAACGATTTATGGAGGGCTGAAAAATGAAAAGGCAGGAAGAACCACAGGATGCAATTACAATTTTATATCCTATAACAGCCATTCTGAGTTAACATTCCGACTCCACCAACCACCGAGGGTTTAGTATCCCTAGAAAGTTTCACACCCGGAAGGCGAAAAGACGGCCAACGGGACGGGATCGTGGGCGGCGATGAAGGCGGTAAAAAAGTGATTAATTTGGCGCTTCGGCAATAACAATCATTCCATATTTTCATTGATTTTTACTAGCGCGCAGTTACAATCCGTACTTTGCGGGGGACATCATTATGTGTGAAACGGAGGAACAATTTCCCGAACTGATCCACGGCCCACGCCATGGCGACGCCATCCTCCCAGCAGTCCGATGTGAATACGTTGGATTGTAACGGTGTAATAAAAATGGTTTTAATGGTAGATGAAGAGTGCGATAACCGGATCTGATTTTGTCGTTGAAACGAATTTATGAAGCTGCTTTCGCAGTTGATTACTTCGGATGGATGGATTGTCGCAGTAATTCGGTGGTTGAGTCAAGCGGATTCCCCTTTGAGCATAACGGTGCAGGATAACAGACAAATGAGAGTGAATAGAGAAAAAAAAAATTTCGTCGACTGACTTTTGCGTTCTTATCAGTGCATGTAAATCTTGGCGCCACAATAATGGTACCAATAAATTATTTGTCTGAAATAATCAACTTCCACACTCTTACGGCTTTAATCTACAAGAAAAAATATTTATTATTTTATTATCTTGCTTCATGTGAATTTTAATAGCTTTTGTCATTAACATATTTTTATGATGCAACAATTCAATCTTTGTGAAAATTTGCAATTTTTGTAGAACCTTTCGCAAGGCTATCAACTTTCACTTACGTCAAGTTAAGAAACTCATTAGCATCATTTAAATCCTGCCAGAAAAGGTCAGCCATCAGTCAGCCGCAAAAGTAGCTTGCTCTGCTAAGAAGCAATCGCGTGAAAACGGCAATCAATCACGTCCTGGAGTGGATTTTCCCTGCTTATGTCTGTCTGTCCGGTTGCGCCACTTTCACGGTCCTCATCGGCTCCAAAAACGTCTAGCATCCTTGCACCGGGTGAAGTTTACCTCTCAGGGGATCCGTCTGCAAAAAAAATCTCACCTCTTAGTGTAGGTTGAGGACTTTTGCCTGGTTGAGATATTCAGTGTTGAGCACTTCTACTTGATGTGGGAAATCCATTTGAGGAATATGCAATTGATTTTGATTCACTACTGGAGATGTGATTGGTCGAGACGTCAACAAATCTGTTTATTAAATTTTTAGTCTCAACGGCATGTAATGAAATAGTTGCAAAGAAAAAACAATCGACGAAGTGAGGCGAACGATATTGGACTTGGTCCTTTGATATAAAAAGTTAAGTTTCGAAGTGTTTGCTTAAACTTTTTGTATATTTCCTATTTTTTAAATTGCTCAAACCATTGCACCTCCAATTCCAAAACAACCAAAAACTTCAAAGAGGGTTGGAAACAAATGGAAACAAATAACATTGACGTGCTTACAACAAATCGGAGCGATGCCCCATTAACCACCCATAAGACATAATCAATTCCCTCGATAGCAGTAATCAACATTGTTCAGTACTGATTTAATTAACCAATAACAATACGAGAAGTGGCCATTAAACTCAGTCAACCGTACGAACGAGTGGCTTCAACTTTTGGCGTTTCTTTTCCTCGGATTGCAAAGAATAAGTGGATTTCCATTGAGCAGGACTATGGTTGCTATGGTATTTAGCTTAAAAAAGTGTGAAAGCTTTTCTGTTATTACTTTTCCCCTGTCTTCGGTTGTCGTAGGAAATCCGTCCGAGGAAGATGAGTGAGTTCTCGTTTTTCGTGTAATTGGACATGGGGTCGTTGAGAGTCGCGCCGGGCCTCGAGACTTAAAATACTGACGGGCCCTACTTCTTATTTGAATATCGATTAGGGCAATTGAACTGTTTCAACCTTTCAAATCAAACCATTTTTTTACAAATCGTTTATTTGATATGGCTCAATGCGTTTGATTAACGGAACCTTGGGTGTTTTATAAATTTAAAAGATGGAAATAAAAGAAATAAACGCCTAAGGGTGGGGAGCTAATTATAGCGATATGTGTGTGTGTGGTGTGTGTGTTAACCAACCTAACTCCCACTAGCTGGTAGTGATTTACAGAAACAAGATGTTTGCATGTATTTTAACATATCCATGCAAATAACTTGGTTCAAGGATTTAGGTAGGTGTTAGCTCAATTGACTTTCCGATGACCCATTTCGTGTACAGCGCCAGACATGTTCCAAGGTCATCGTTCCGAGTGACTGATACTTGCTTATCCATTTTTCGTCCCATTCCAAACCTGCTCTAGATATCCTCAAAATCTTCAGCTTCTTTCTCACGCATCAAACAGCCCGAGTAATCCTTTCTCTTTCTCACGGTTGCAAGTACAGCGCAATTTATCAACAACAGTATGCATGCAGCAGATACAGAAGACTCCACTGGCCACGCACGTGGTCCTGACCCGAAAAAGGTTTGGAAAATGTCGGAAGAAAGAGAAAAACTGACCCGCAGGTTTCCGAATGTGGAACTAAGAAATTGGTGCGACACCTATCGGGCGATAGCTAATGCTGTGTGGCTTTGAATCACTCCAAAAAATTCACTGAATTCCACTTCCGATTTACGAAGACTAAGTTTACGAAGACTAAGTTGTTGTCAGTGAGATTCCAGTCGAGACGGAAGAAAATCAGTAAACCGTTCGGGAAAGATTTTTTTTCACCCACATGCAAAATCCTGGGTTGTCGCATCGCATCTTAGGAAAACTGATGGATATACATCATTCGACAGTCCCAAAGGTCTTCCTAAGGTTTCAGTGAACCACAATTCAGGAGCTGGATGAAAGCCAGAAAAAACGCGTAAAAACCGACAGATGAGTCCAACATCAAAGCTGATATCAAGCAGTAACGGGTAAGCACAGCTGTGAATAACCGTTTCAAATGGAAGAAGTTGTCAAAATTCGCTTTGAAGTATCTGATTTGGCAGTCCATATGAACTTGTGGAAAACTCAGTGAACCATTCGTGTCCCAAAGCTCCAATAGAATATGAGGTTTATGAAACTGTGTGTCACCAAAGAGTTTTAGGATGGCTCCTGCCGATGTATATTTTCAATAGCGCGACGCAGCCTGCAACGCAAACATGGGGCACGAATGTTGCATGATCTATTTACAGAATGCTCCAACAACTCACCTCAGAATCTGTCTTTTTATAAAATTAAAAATATACCTTCTTACAGAAATATTACCAAATATAAAATCAATCTTCATGTGACTATACAATTTTTCTAACGAGAAAAGGCGTTGCCTACGGCCGGTTGAAGGAAGCGGATGCAAGTGATGCAAATGAAACAAAGTGGATCTAGTGGAATTATTCAAATTTTCCCTGTTATTATTTGCTGGCCCTCAATCACAAATGTCGAGTTTTCTATTGATTCTAAAGTTCAACCGACTTGTATAAGCTGAAATAATTATATACTGAAGTACTGTAGAACTCTAGTTTCATTTCGATAACTATACCTGAATTGTCAATCAATCAAAAATGTCGCAATAATTAACGACTCACCCTTTATTATTGGCCGTCCTTTAAACTGCACGACTTCTCGTTGATATTGGAGACCTTTTTACGCTATTGTCATAAACTCCATATCGTCATCGTTATTGCTGCCTTGACACTTTCAATCAGAGGGTTTTAATTGCTTCTTACACTTGCAGATTACCAATATGAACCCGTCTAGCTTCACAAAATATTCCTCGTTTATGATGCGTGCTGTTGATTTTGAGGTACTAGATGTGACTTTTGCGGTCATTATGGCCTGAACGAGTTTTTCTTAATGGTGTTTGAACATGGTTTTCTTAATGTGACCTTCGATTACAAAATTTGTACTTTCGTAATTAATTGTCCCCCAAACTTTCAAAGAGTTGTCTGTTTAATGAAACCGCAATGTGCTTTGCTTTGCTGGGTCACGTAGGAAGCAATATAATCCAAAATAACTGCCGAAAACAGTAACTTGCTAGGTTTTTTTAGAAAATGCTGATAATATATTGAAAATCTT
Source organism: Topomyia yanbarensis (assembly GCF_030247195.1). Classification (NCBI taxonomy): domain Eukaryota; kingdom Metazoa; phylum Arthropoda; class Insecta; order Diptera; family Culicidae; genus Topomyia; species Topomyia yanbarensis. Next base: position 8,866 of record NW_026683348.1, on the reverse strand, counting down.
AAATTTATTGTTTATATTAACATTGCAAATGTATAAGTATTTCAACCCTAAATATAACAGTAAAGAGTATGTTCATCGAAGAGACTAGATCTCTTCAAAAGACATTTTCAGAATGATTTTCTGAATTACATAAACGTAGTTGGCAAGTGAAAAAACTCGTATATTTCACGTAATAGTGAGATCTAACCATTTTGATACTATTTATCCCGTATGTCATTTGCTTCGACCCAATTGTCAAGGCGAAACAAGATCATTTTCTCGAACAACTTTCGGATACAGTACAGCATTGTGATCGGTCGATACGAATTGTGGTCGGAGGCTTGTTTGCGTGGTTTTTGGATAGCGATGACCTTCACTTGCTTCCAGTCATGAGGGACAATGTAACCCTCAAGAAAATCATTAAATAAATTCAACAAGCGTCTCTTGACACACTGGCAGATTCTTTAAAAAGTTAAATTTTATTCTGTCTAGCTCTGGGGCTTTATTGTTACATAATAAAAGAGCAAGTGAGAACTCCACCATCGAAAGCAGTGTTTCGTTCACGTTATCGTGGGGGGACGGGGCGCGGTAGATCCTCTGCGTCGGGGCGGAATTCGAACAAACCTTAATGGCGAAATCGAACATCCGACTGTTTTAATATTCCACGCTCTCGTTAGTACTGTTTCAGTTTCGCATACGCCGGACCGTGCCCCAAAGAGCGCTTATCGATCTTTCTCTGGTTAGTCCGCCAACGAATCAGCGCCAGTGGCTGCTTTTCTTAGCTTTTTTGTTTGTGTTGTCAAAGTGTGTCTCTTGGCTTCCATCAACTCTTAATTCGCGTTTCTAACATCGCACTTTTTGATTTCCACAAATACTCCTCCGTAAGAGTCTTTTCGATCCAAGCGAATATTGCCTTTCTCATATAAAGAAAGGCTATGCAATCACTGTAAAAATCGACTTTTTAACGGAGGCCCGGAGGGCCGAGTGTCATACACCATTCGATTCAGTTCGTCGAGATCGGCAAATGTCTGTGTGTGTATGTGTGTGTGTGTATGTGTGTGTCATTTAAACTCACACAATTTTCTCAGAGATGGCTGAACCGATTTTCGCAAACTTAGTTTCATATGAAAGGTATTACGCTCCCATAAGCTGCTATTGAATTTTTAGTTGATCCGAATTCCGGTTCCGGAGTTACGGGTTGAAGAGTGCGGTCACACAGCAAATTCCCATATAAACTGGTACCACCGTGATGTTCAAATAATGTTAAACATATTAAAATTGATGTAACATTACTCTAGTTTGCGGGTCTGGATCACTAATGATCAATCAAAGCAGCTTTGACCACATTGGCCACCTATGACAGTTCATGACGCCCCCGGGGAACCCGCCAAGTTCCTAAGCTTATATCACACCCATTCCCCAACGAATTCTCTACCGATTTTTACAAACTTGATTTCAAATGAAAGATACAGTACAGTTGCTGCTGAATTTCATTCTGTTCTGACTCTTGCTTCCGGAGTTACAGGGGTGTTAGTAAGGATACACTGGAATTTCCCATATAAATCGGTACAATCGTAATACCTCAGAGGCTAAAAACTATTGAAATGGTCACCAAATTACTTCTAATCGCAGATCTAGATCACTGATTGCCAATCAAACATTCTTTGAATATATTGTCCACTATCGACGATTCCGGAAGTCCGGAATTCCGGGCATATTCCACAAATAAAGTCACATCGGTTCTTCGGTGATGACTGAACCGATTTTCTCAAACCAAGTATCAAATGGAAGGCAAAATATGCAGCTGAGTATTGCATCAGAGCCCCTCCGCCCCCCCCCCCCCCCCGCCTTTTCCTTACATCTCCCTCCTTCATCACTACCGTCCCCTTGGACCACCCTCACGCCCGCATTTCCTTCATCCACCCCGTATACCAAAATAAGATGAAGGATTTCTGACGCATCCTCCACTCCCACTCTACTAACCCCCCATTCCCTCCACTTTTAAACCCATTCCACCAACATTTCAAAATATAATCACATGAGGATAACATTGAACTCATGCTGATTAAGCTAATTAAATACTATTCTTTTGCCTTTCTCATATAGAAAGGTTACGCAATTGCTCCAAAAACCGATTTTCCAACCGAGGCCCGGAGGGCCGAGTCTCATATGACATTCGACTCAGTTCGCAGAATCGAGATCGAGATCGCAAAATATCTGTGTGTATGTATGTGTGTATGTATGTATGTATGTATGTATGTATGTATGTATGTATGTATGTATGTATGTATGTATGTATGTATGTATGTATGTATGTATCAATATGCTATTAAGAAGGTCAGAAATATTTAAAGCTGTCAAAATACGGTCCACAATGTCAGAGAATTTTATTAATCCAGCCCTGGTTTCTTTCTCCGACTGAGACATGGGAACATTTGGGGTATTTGATGTTCCAGGAAGTACAGGGAACTGCTTTTCTGAGCTCAGATTTCTGAGACTGGAGCCACTTGCTTCGATTTTTCCTCGAACAGTTATATTTGAAAGACCTTGAAGAGACACCTTCTGGCTTTTTCAACGAAGCTTAGGAGAGGAATTTTTTCTCCTTTTTCTATTGCTTCCAGGCACAGCAGAAGATGTTCCCTCCAAAGAGGTCATCAGAGTCGCATTCGTCAATAGACAAGTTAGTATAGACATTTGTAGAGATCGGTGGCTCGCTTATAGCGTCTCTGAAGGGAACGCTTCAATTTCGCTGTTTATACGGGAGATCATGTGGGTTTCCTCCACAGTATCACATCTCCTCCACAGGAATCATCCACATAATTCCCATCACATTTCCCACAACGAACCTAATTGCTGCAATGGGAGGCCGCGTGTCTCAGTTGGTTGCAATTAGTGCAGCTCATGACCCGCGGTACAAAAATGCGAGCAGGTAGAACTTTGTCAAAGAGTGGTTCGGGTAGAGCAGACCCTGCGAAGGTCACTTTATAGGAGTCTGTGTTGACATATCTGGATAAATATGTGAATAGGTCATGACGCAAATGAGAGCCTCTCTGTGTTTACTTTCTTTTCCGTCAATAACTAGGCCGCTTTTACGTTTGTTATTTAACACTTAGCATAATATGTTAGACGACATCAGAGTCTTTCGATATATATTGAAACAATGTTAGAAAGTTTTATGATGACGCCATAATAATCGAAAGAGAAGGTAAACACAGAGAGGCTCTCATTTGCGTTATACCTTTTTCACATGTTTATCCAGATATGTCCTCTTTCCGTCAGCTGCGACTGATGCTGAATGCAAGCGTTTACACTCCAGTTTCGGCACTGACTGATGCATGGAGTCTTTGAAACAGCTAACTCTATGTGTCCGCAAATTAGCGCAATTAAAACTCGAGTTGGTGACGACCCCCCACACTTCACCCTGATTTGCTGGTACAAATACACTGTACTCCTTCGTATAGGATCCGTAGCCAGCAATACCATTTGCCTGCTTTAAACTGTTTACCACCATCGGAAGCTTATCAGGGCGAATCGATATTTCTGTCACGGTCAATAATCGCTCCGTCAGAACTCGAGAAATCTGCAATAGATTTTATTTCAACTTCTATCTCACCTTGAGATGAAACATTGTCAGGGGAAGGGGACGGGCATAGCGTAGCTGATAAATCGATTTCCTAATACGCAGCTCACATGGCTTCCAATCCCAACCCCTCACATAGGGTTAGAGATTTTTCCAACAGAGATTTCTCTAACCCGAAAAGGCTAAGGTTAAAACCTCAATAATAACAAAAACATTGTCAGGGGAAGTCATTTTTGCACGGGCTTAGGGCCCAGAGCATGTTAATAAAGAAACAAGAATGGGAATGTAAAATAATAGCGGTACTTAACAGAATGTACCGCTCGCACTTCACACAGCAGCAGCAGCAGCAGATAGTCAAAGACGGAGAAGTGGGTTGAAGCAACCCAGCATTTCGTTCAAAAACTTTTTGCTTGCTGGCCTTTCCTCTTCCGTGAGTAACGGTAGGAGTTGTTTCTGCAATTACTTGGGGAACAAAATCCAGGTACAATGGATTACCGAAGATCAGCTTACCATTAGCTGTCAAAACAATATTACCTTATGTAAAAACGCAATCGCGAAAAGAAAAAGCGAACTGTCAGAAACGAGAGCTCGCCTACTATGAGTGAAGAATGACGTCCTTGACGAGCACCTTCAGCAGCAACAATTGGGTGGCCGCTTGCGGTTACTACTTGGCCGGTCTAAACCTCGGTTTCCTCATGGCGATGTCTATGTTAGTCAAGTATTTTTTAACCTGTCGACCCGAACTTCCGGCCCTTGTCTTCCGCTCCAGCACATACTTCCCCTTCCGGTCAGTCCAAACCGTTGGTTGGTCGGAACCCGGCTTTCGCTGTTTCTAGGAGGGCCAGCATCTAGTATATTAGTGCTCGGCTGTACCCGACCCGCACAAAGGGCGCCACCATACCCAAGTAACAACTGAAGTTTTATCGCACGCTACAAGTGCAATCTAAGTTTTTTCAGTGGCTATAAAACTATCATAAACCCACGATTGTTACTAGGGTAACGGACTTCTTCGCTCCATCGTGGAGCGGGCGGTAATTGCATTGCTTTTGCTATGGCTGCCGTACAAGAACTGATTGAGTTGTAATTTTTTTTCTGAATGTTGCTTAATTATATTTATTGACTATTCACCGGTGGAACCATAACCAAGTGGCAGCATAATCGCATAAAAATGGTAAAATTTGTCTCCTGTCTCTAATGCAAGCGTTAGTATTTTCCAGTGCTCCCGGAAGGATGAGGATATGATGAAACAAGAAGTTTAGTTTGAGTCAGTAGGCTTATTGCAAAGTACCGCAGTAAAAATATGACACTACCATTACCCAGTAGACAGTAGATTTTTTTAAAACTTTTTTTGGACAGTTGATTTCGTTAAATATCATTAGATTTAAATTAACAGCCTTACGTGTAACCACGATACTCTGGTTATGTTCCAGACATTTCGCACCCATCTTTTTACCTCTTATTTCCACAATCTATCCGCGGCCTGCAAAAAGTCGCTTCGCTAGCGTGGGTTCCAGTTTTCGTGTGATGTGCAGTTGACTTCTTTTTTCAATTGCAACATTAATTAATTTATTGAATTTAACGGATTACATTCAATGATTTTATATGTTTAGTCTTCGAGTAAGGTAACATCGCGTGCTTATTGATCAATACCGGCGCCGGTCTGGCCCGAACGTAGATCGCGTAAGGAAGGGGAAGGAATGTTAGTCCGATACTTTCTTTTGCTAGAGGCCGTATATACTACTGTGCACTCCACAAGTATCACGGGAGGAGGATATTTATTAGTAAGTATAGGGGTGCGATTCTTCTTAATGTTTTAGTTATTTTCCATCAGCCTATTTTCGCTATGAAGCCAAAGGACCGGACACCAGAGAGGTGACTCCATTATCTGGACTAGATATCGACTCATCATCGACTCATGGACCGGGGACCAACGGCTTTACTTCCCTTCCGAAGACGTGACCATAGGTTTTTTCACTTCAGAAAAATCTCAACGAATTCGGCTGGGATTGAACCCAGACCAACTGGGATGGGTGGTGGTCAGGCTGACAACTCAACCACCGACGCCATCTGCACAGTCGAAGTTGTTGCTGATGATGTCAAAAATTAAAAGACGTTAGAAAGTTTTTCAGCAGTTGGTCAACATGGGTAGCAAAATCAGGTGGTATAGATGTACATATGGAACGCCCATAATAGCACGGCGTACTTGGGGATAATATAGTCAATATAGCAGAACAGTCTTTAGGAAGACAAATAAATGAGTTTTATGGAAAATTAAATGCAACATTAAGAAAGTTTTTGCGATCATATGTTTAGTGAAAAGATGGATGCCAAGGCCTTTTTTATATTAACTCGACCGAAGGTTGTCGATGCAATTATATAGTGTGTTAATTTCCACCAGTGCGTCGATTTTCAACTACTCAGTGACCTATATCAGACTGAAGTGTACAGCAAACCAGGGGTGAGGTTACCACTCGAAAAACCTTGAAATCATCAACATACCGTTGCTTAGAGAACTTAAGTGGCTTGCAGTAGTCGTTGATGAATAAGACGAACATCAGTGGGTCTAAATGGCTTCCTTGAGGCACACCAGAGGAGATGTCGAATAATGTGGATATTATATCACGAAGCCGAACAGAAGCACTTCGCCCTATTAAGTAGCTTCAGATCCACTGCGCCAAACCGATTTGTTTCAAATTTACGATAGCAAAGTTATGGAGAATTTTGTCAAAGGCTTGCGTAAATAGTGTCCACGTGTTTGAAATGTTTCGTGTAACACACGTTCGAAATTTTTGATAAACCGCTAAAGATCAAAATTCCTCAATAATTCTCAGCGTCACAAACACTACCGCTTTTATGAATCGGAGTTATTGCAGCGATTTTCCAAGCACTCGGAAAGACAGCATCACTGAGACCTGAAAACAAAGAAGTATCGATATTTTTGTCCCGGAATCTAACGAATGTCGACTTCGATATAAGTATCATCATACTTAACAACATAACATGATTTAATTTTTTTATTTTAACTTGTTTAACCATTATAAATTTAATGATCAAAAATCTGTGTCATATTTCTCTTTAAGGAGGAAAATTTGGTTGAAATCCAATTTTCATCAACTAAACCCACTTTTGTGCTACCTATTACTAAATTAGTTATGGAAGTTGCGTTTCGACTCCATTTCATCAGAATCTAATAACACTAAATTAGAGCTTACGGCGCTGAGGTCGTTGATATTTTCTGAGGCGAAAATCTGTGGCCATGTCTTCCTTCGAAAGGGAGGTAAGGACAAGTCCATGTGTTGGTGGGCCGATATCTAAGGTCCAGATGGTTTAGTCACTTCTCTAGTGTTGGTGATTGGCACTCAGTGCGGACTGAGGTCGACGGAAAATAAACAAAAAAAAACTAACTTAGAACCGCACTATGCTAGCACCGAATTGACGCTGGGTCCAAAACGGAGACACTATTTGTGTTCCTGGAAGGAGTTCTGATTAGCTTCGCACTATCATTGGTTTTCATCAACTTCATAAGAACTCATTCTCTTGTGGAACATTATGCAGGGTCACAAATAGTGTCTCCGTTTTGTAGTTAGCGTCAATCCGACACTAGCTTGGTCCGGTTTTAAGTTAGTGCCAAATTCTGGAGAGACCGGTATACTTTTAGATAAAATGATGAGCAGCTGAATAAAAAATGAGAAAAATTGGGTAAATTTTTTAACCAACATATCTCTTTCGTGGATTTAATCTGAGAAATTTATTAAGCTCTAGACAGAAAAAACGGTTGATTCTGACGGTCTAAATTTATTCATTTTAATATTTTATCCATTAGTCAATAAAACGCTTGATCAAATAGTTTGTTTAGTGTCATTCATTTGCCACCAGCCGAAAAGCGCTAATAGGCATCCAGAATCCACCGCATCTGATCGTATGATATTTGCATTTCAAACTGTCTACCCGGTAAAGGGGTGTCAACCTACACGCGTCATTAATGTTCAATTATTTAATTAGCAATGTGGATTTATTTTTTACTCATTGGAGGCGGTGCACGATATTTGCTTTTGGTAAATAATTGTCTACTACCCCAGGGCGGAGTTTTACTGTTTGAACAGTGCACCTCTGGCTGGGAGTTGATAATTTTATCGAACCTTATATGATTATAATAATGTTCGACTATTGGTAGTCGTTTCAGTGTTGCGGTGAACTAAAATTGCCAAATAGGTAGACAATTTTTGGTACACCTAGTACCTTTATATTAGTAGAGGCCTTCGAATATCTGAGGCCATTTCGGAAAACTATGACTTTTAAATTGTTTATTTGTTTTTTACAAATCTGCTTGCTACTGTACTTGAATTAAAACGGGCCACCCAAATTTGTTAAAATAACAATTTCAATAGAAAATCCAATTTTTGGTAGTATTTGGCATTGCAAAATCAAACCCAAATGGGACCTTAAAAAAAATTCCAAATATTTTTTGTCGCATCCGATTTTATTTATTCATTCCCACAATGCTGTTAGGTGCAACTACTGCTGGTAAAACATTGCTATATCCGTAAGAACCGAATGGGACCTGTCCGTAGTTGTAGGCGTATGGGTACAGGTAGTTCCTCGGCGCTGAACACTGGATCGGTTCAACGCAAGCACCTACGGCATTCCGTACATAGCCTGACCGGCAAAAGCATCCCCGTTGACAGGAGACACCACACCAGCGGGATTCGCGGTACCGGTAGGATTCGCAAGTGGCCGGACAAGCTGACCCACAGGTCTGGAAGATCTCGTTCACTCCGCTACAGACGGTATCTACAATGTATTGAATGTTGCCTTAGAATACGGTGTATAATTGGGAAAAAAGTGTGCTTACCATATGGAACACTATGTACGAAAGCAGCGCACATTGCGACGAGAACTGTTACTACTGTCAACTTCATTTTGCTTAGCGATTTCGATGGTTGTTGGTGGATCAGCTGCAGTGGATAAATGATAGATTTTTTCAATGTTTTATATAGTCGAACGATGAAGGAAGCACTTTGCACGAACCGTCATGTATGAGACGAGAAACGTGCGTGAAGCAGTAAACTCGCGGTGATAACCGAAAGAATTGTTCCTTGGTTGGTGAAGCCCAACATAACCAACTTTATTTGATTGTGCGCATGCCAAATAAGTCAGTAGTTATTGTGTCGCCAGCACTAAATTAAAATTCGGAAGACTGACTTCCGCCCTTACTTCCGATCTATGTGTCAATCGTGATTTTGACATTTATAAAACCAGATTTTAAATATTTTATTAAAGTTTCTACGCGATTTGAAGGATTTAATG
>NW_026683347.1:0-76000 GCF_030247195.1 Topomyia yanbarensis | reverse complement strand
GTCGAACTTCTGCTGTTCACAATTAACTCAGAGTTACGTTCGCTTCAATCGTCGGCTGGGATCAGCCGTCTTGACAGCAGTTGTGAGTGCAGGGAAACTTTTCATATTACCAGCATCTGCTTTTCACCCAACCGTGCTCGCGGCAAGATTCGCATCGCAAACAACACCAACTCTTGTGTTCTTTGTAATTTAATTAGATTTAAAAACATTTTCTTTCGGGTTGTTGTACTCGAACTTTGGTTCAGTGCATGTTTGTTTGTATGCCAATATTCTATCTGGTGCTGTAACTTGTTTTTTTGAATCTGCTGGAGTTTTCTTTTTTTAGGGATTGAACCCTCGGAGCTGCGGCTGGGATTTCGTCTACAAGTGGTCGAAATTGGAAAACTTTCCTCCATTTTCACCACTGATTTGTTCGACATGAGTTTCTTCTCCCTAAACGATGTATGAACATAAAAAATGGGTTTGGGAGAAAAATTTTTTCTTTATACATGCGTAGAATCAAAGCACGTTAAAATTGATTTTATTCCATACTGAAATTAGTCGTAGGAGGTATATTTTATGTTCTGGCTGGGATAATGCTATTTGGCGCGGATAAATGTTAGGTGTGCGAATGGTATAATCATCAGGATTAGAATTTAGACTACCGATCCTTTAAATATATGTTTATCATTCTGTTCCAACAGTTTATTTAGCGTAGATGGTTATAACATGACTAGTTTAACGATATTTTACTTAAAATGCACAATGTTCATGGTTCGAGTTTATGACGACTGATTTAATAGAATAGAGCTCTGTCTCCACCCTTTATGCTAGGACAACCCGATCAGAAGTGCATAACAAAACAATAACACTATTATAACTATGGTTGATATTTATAACAACTGGAGTTATATTCAGATAACGAAACTGAAAGCGGATTGCGGACAGTTTTCTATATTATCAATATTATAACATAATCTATTATGAGACCATCAATTTATGAATTGATCGTTTGTTACTAGGCCACTGTCATTAGATGATTATATCTAATAGAGTTCTCTCACAGAGTACCTATATACTTTTGGAAAAAAAATTATATCTCATTTACTTTTAACTTTGATAAAATCATATCAAATTTTGTTACAATTTTGTTATAATTAGCCAGGTTTTTGTTTTATTTTTTGTTATTTTAACAACTAACCAGCCGGATTTATAACAGGTTCTGTTTCAAAATATTTTTGACATAAATAACTCCAGGTGTTATAAATCAGTTATGCCCTTCTGATCGGGAAGGAACCTGTTCAGCCAAATTATTACTTTTGTTTTTTTAGACTAACTAGCTAATGACTCTTTCAATCTAATGGCATTCACCCAAATAGTCACTTCAGCCTTTTCACCCATTTGACCTAATAGCTTTTAGCCTAATGAATAAACAATATTTCAAGGTAACAAAAATGTCGGTTGAATCCATTGTGCAAAGTTTTCCAGTGTACGAAGGTATCTGATAGGCAGAAAATCATTTGCTGTGTAGCTTAGGATCGTCTCCGTATCATCATCGGGCTGCTGATTAGTTAATGTGTCGAATGTTCCTGGTGTTGGCTGTTTTCTAGGAGATACTAAGCACAGTCGTTGCTAATCGGGCACTGATTGAGCAACCGTTAGTAGTTTACCTGGCGTTGTTGGAAACCATATGCTAGTGCTTTGATTGTACTCGATGCTTCTTATCAGCACTAGGTTGGTGGTGATCTTGATATGTAGTTAATGTGGTCTGAGTAATTATAAGGCTCGACGGAGCGATGTCTGAATTAGTTTTGCACGGCGCCTGCAAGCACATGGTACAGGATCAGTAGTCGATGCTCACGAACTTATTTGATTTGTGAAAAAGCTTTTGGTTTTAGATGAATTATACCTTCTTGAGAATAGTTAGTTTCACATTCCACGACATAGGGGACGCAAACACAAACCTTCAAACGGCAAGAACAGTATAAATTCGTTGTCTTCTACAAAGATGTCGAATAGATATTTTTCAGTATTTATTCTGAATACAACGTTCCTTCCGTTGAGAAGTTATCATTTGTGCACTCTATTTGAAACTAAAACTACGGTGCCAAGATTGAGTTTTTATGCACAAAAATTCAAACAAGCAATCGACTTCAAAATTATAATAATAATTATCAAGCTCAAATTTGTTCTTTTCGCACTTTGACAACTGACGAGTAACCTAGATCGCAATGGGCTTATTCACCTCGATCTCCCGTCTCTAGCAGAATATAATTGTGTCACTCAAGTAAAACACTTTAAATTTTAGAACTCAGTTTCATTTCATTTATTTAGTTCAACATCAATTTCATGATAACACTGAATCAACAATTTGCCTCCACAATACTCGATTTGTAGCTCTCCAACGTGGATTACGCCCAACACTCGCCAAATCACGTTCCATCTGGTCCGTCCATCGTGCTCTCTGCGCTCCTCGCCTTCTTGTACCAACCGGATTATTAGCGAACACCATCTTTGCAGGATTGTTCTCCGGCATTCTTGCAACATGCCCTGCCCACCGTATCCTTCCAGCTTTGGCCACCTTTTGGATACTGGGTTCGTCATAGAGTGCAGCGAGCTCGTGGTTCATCCTTCGCCGCCACACACCGTTCTCCTTAGCACCCGTCGCTCGAAAACTCTTACCGCTTGCAGGTCCTCCTCGAGCATGGTCCAAGTCTCGTGCCCGTAGAGAACCACCGGTCTTATATGCGTTTTGTACATGGTGCATTTGGTGCGGGGGTGAATCTTTCTTGACCGCAGTTTCTTCTGGAGCCCATAGTAGGCTCGACTTCCACTGATGATGCGTCTTCGGATTTCACGGCTCACGTTATTATCAGTTGTTAATAAGGATCCTAGGTAGACAAAATCCTCCACTACCTCGAAGGTATCCCCGTCGATCGTAACGCTGTTTCCTAGCCGGATCCTGTCGCTTTCGGTTCCGCTTACCAGCATATACTTTGTTTTGGACGCATTTACCACCAATCCGACCTTCAGGCGGGTGTACAGGTCTATCACCGTTGCAAATGTTCGGGCGACAATGTCCATGTCATCCGCGAAGCATAAAAATTGGCCGGATTTCGTGAAAATCGTGCCCCGGCTGTTGAGCCCGGCTCGTCGCATCACACCTTCCAGAGCGATGTTGAATAGTAGACACGAGAGTCCATCACCTTGTCTCAGTCCCCGTCGAGATTCGAATGGGCTGGAAAGTTCACCCGAAATCCTTACACTGATTTGTACACCATCCATCGTTGCTTTGATCAGTCGAGTCAGCTTCCCGGGAAAGCTGTTTTCGTCCATGATTTTCAATAGCTCTACGCGGTCGATACAGTCGTATGCCGCCTTGAAGTCGATAAACAGATGGTGCGTTTAGACCTGGTATTCACGGCATTTATGGAGGATTTGCCGTACGGTGAAGATCTGGTCCGTTGTCGACTGGCCGTCGATGAAGCCGGCTTGATAACTTCCCACGAACGCATTTACTTTAGGTGATAGACGACGGAAGATGATCTGGGATAGCACTTTGTAGGCGGCATTCAAAATGGTGATCGCTCGGAGGTTCTCACACTCCAAATGGTCGTCTTTCTTGTGAATGGGGCAGATCACCCATTATTTCCACTCCTCTGGTAGCTGTTCGGTTACCTAGATCCTGACTATTATCCGGTGCAGATAAGTGGCCAACTTGATGAGTTCTGCTGCGATACCATCTTTGCCAGCTGCTTTATTCTTGAGCTGTTGGATGGCATCCTTAACTTCCCTCAACGTGGGAGTTGGTTCATTCCCGTCCTCAACTGCACTGACGTAGTCAAATCCTCCGTTGCCTTGGTCATCTGTACCTACATTCTCCTCGCCGTTCAGGGGCTCGTCAAAGTGCTGCTTCCATCTTTCGATCACCTCGCGGTTGTCCGTCAGCAGGCTTCCGTCCTTATCCCTACATATTTCGGCTTGCGGCACGAAGCCTCTGCGGGATGCGTTGAGCTTCTGGTAGAATTTCCTGTATCTTGAGAACGGCACAGCAGTTCCATTTCCTCGCACTCCGCTTCTTCCAGGCGGCGTTTTTTTCTCCCGGAAGAGGCGTGTCTGCTGCTTCCGCTTCTGTTTGTATCGTTTGTATCGTTTGTATCATTCTGTCGGGTTCCATGCTGTAGCATGACCGCTCGCGCTGCTTTCTTCTCCTCCAAAACCGCTCTGTACTCGCCGAACCAATCGTTCCGTCGTCTCCGTTCCTCGTACCCGACAATGTCCTCAGTTACGTTGTTGATGGCTGCTTTTACTGTTCTCCAGCAGTCCTCTAGAGGGGCCACCTCGAGCTCTCCCTCGTCCGGTAACGCTGCCTCGAGGTACTGCGCGTAGGCAGTGGCGACATCTGGTTGCTTCAGTCGCTCCAAATCGTACCGAGGCGACCGTCGGTACCGTACATGATTAATGACGGATAGTTTTGGGCGCAATTAAACCATCACCAGGTAGTGGTCAGAGTCGATGTTAGCGCAACGATAGGTCCTGACGTCGATAATGTCGGAGAAGTGCCGTCCATCGATCAGGACGCGGTCGATTTGCGATTCCGTCTGTAGCGGTGATCTCCAGGTGTAACAATAAGGGAGGCTGTGCTGGAAGAAGGTGCTACGAATGGTCATGTTCTTGGTGGTGGCGAAAGTAATGAGTCGAAGGCTGTTCTCATTCGTCAGCTGGTGAGCGCTGAACTTTCCAATCGTCGATCTGAATTCCTCCTCCTGGCCTACTTGAGCGTTTAAGTCCCCAATGATGATCTTGACGTCGTGGCTTGGGCTGCGGTCGCATTGTCGTTCGAGCTGCGCGTAGAAACCATCTTTGTCATCATTGGTGCTTCCGGTGTGAGGGCTGTGCTCGTTTATTATGCTGATGTTGAAGAAACGGCCCTTGATCCTCAACTTGCACATTCTTTCGTCGATCGGCCACCAACCGATCACGCGCCTTTGCATATCGCCCATCACAATAAAAGCTGTCCCTAGATCATGTGTGTTGCCGAAGCTCTGGTAGATGGTACGATTACCTCTAAACGTGCGTACCATGGATCCTGTCCAACACACCTCCTGCAGCGTTACGATTCCGAACCCGTGGTCCTTGAGAACATCGGCGAGTACGCGGGTGCTCCCGTTGGAGTAGATAGATCTGCAGTTCCACGTTCCAAGCTTCCAATCGCAGGTCCCTTTTCATCGCAGTGGTCGTCGCCATTGGTATCGGTTCGCATTCTTATCTTGTTGACTTTTCGCTGCCATTGTTTTTTTTACGGCTGGCTCGCAGGGCCTGACACCAACCCCCTAACTTTCCGGAGGACCATAGTGCACAGTTGAGCTTAGAGTCCTTCATTGGCACTCGGACGATGATCAGCCGCCCCTAACATGGGGAAAAGACGCTGCTTTGAGCCGCTCCTCTTGGAGATCAGACGCTCAGGCTTGCAGCAGCAATCCCCCCTCCCTTCTCTGTCAGCCTACGACCAAAGTTCCCACCGGGGTTTGTTACCCGATCTTCCCTAAGGTTGCTCGTAGTTCCCGGCCAGTACCACGGGAAGGTAGGGATAGGAGTTGCTGGGAAGAGGCTTTGTCTTACGCATTACCCAGCCTTTACCGAGCCTAGAACTCAGTTTATCTGTGTTGAATTTGAAACCACAGTTTTGTGATAAATATAAGTTATCATTACCAGCGACCCACACTCTATTCCGTCTGCCTAAGATGACTGGCGTAGATTTAAATTGTACCGCTCATATTATAGATTAGAGTAAATTTGATATTTCGCTTCGGAAGCAATTGAAAACAAACTTTAGATGTCTATGCAAATATTGAGCACTACTTTCGATTGGTGAAAAGGCTAAATTTTGATTGTATTTTATTATTTTCTGTAGGCACTGTTTAGTGTTTGCCTATCACCGACTTCGAAGGGGAGACTCCTCCATCTGAATCCTTTATACAGGCTCATCAGCGCACAGTGGTCGCAATGGTACCAAAACGTGCGTTTAATTAATTGTGCTCTAGGAGTTGATCTTAGTGATTTGTTGTGTTAGGAATACTTCTTTGGAATGTAAGCCCCCTTCTTTTGATATATACTGAATTGTGATTAATTCACCTAAAAGTGAGATAGAAAATTTATTTCTACCAACTTTCGAGATAGAGTCATAATGTCAATGACAAAGTTGTAGAAAATTTTACTACGAGAAAACTTCCTAAACATACAAACTCTCCAAAATGTAACGGTGTTGAGATAAAGCGCGTTGTTCGTGGAAGGCGCCCAAAAAACCATGCTTTCATTATAACTTTTTTCTGAGATTTTTTCAATTCTTTAAATGTTCGAAGAAGTTGTTGGAATTGAGAAATTAAACAAATTTGTCGAAGACGTCAACATTTTTTATTTGAAAACTTAAGAGTTATTGAATAAAATATTTAAAAAAAACCGCCATTTTGAACGTCTATTACTAGAAGATGTGGAAATATGTGGAAGACATTTCGATTCTATTAGAAATACAGTGAAAAGTACTACAAGAAAAAATAGTAGTTACAACGGGCATCAACTGGCCTATATGTAAAAATTACTTTCCAGTAATGCACGTTTTGTATTTTGTGACAAAATAAATAAGACTTTTTCAACATAACTTTTTATGGTGATTTTTTATATTCGTCAAATGTTCTAAGAAATCATTGGAAGTTTCAAAGCACACATATGAACTCTAAGTTTTTTGTAATCTAAAATTTAGGAAATATTAAAAAATTGACACAACTTTGAATGTTAATGCTATAAGACATGAACAAATTTTAACAGTATTTGCAGGAGTAAGAACCATTTCCAAATGTATTATATGACGTTTTCACGAAACGATTTCGTAATCAGAGTTGCATTTTAGAACCAGAATAGCCAGAAAAACTTTAGAAAAATATTTTCACGTGTATATTATAACTCAGTCAAATTTTAATTTCAAATATTTAATCATTCAATGTGGTTTTAGTTCCTACCACAGCCTCTAGGCGGTCTCTATAAAAATCTAAATAAAACTACTAAAACATGATTGTATGTTGTCATCCGCACTAGCATTTCTTCCCAACGCTCACACCTTTCATACCTAGGGGCAGATCACTTGTGATGCATTTTTAAAAATCAGCGAAATTAAATGCATTTCTTTCCATCAAAATAGAAATTCGTAATGCATTTTGCGTTGCGTGTAAGACGTCAAAACCCTGCAAAAAACAGCCCTACATTCAACAAAACATCGAACAACTCTTAAGTTTTCAAATAAAAAATTTTGACGTCTTCGACAAATTTGTTTAATTTCTCAATTCAAATAACTTCTTCAAACACTTAAAGAATTGAAAAAATCTCAGAAAAAAAGTTATAATGAAAAAATTGTTTTTTGGGTGCCTTCCACGAACAACGTACTTCATCTCAACACCGTTACATTTTGGAGAGTTTGCATGTTCAGGAAGTTTTCTTGTAGTAAAACTTTCTACAACTTTGCCATTGACATTATGACTCTATCTCGAAAGTTAGTAGAAATAAATTTTCTATCTCACTTTTAAGTGGATTAATCACAATTCAGTATACATCAAAAGAAGGGGGCATACATTCCAAAAAAGTATTCCTAACACACCAAATCACTCAAGTTAACTCCTAGAGCACAATTAATTAAACGCACGTTTTGGTACCATTGCGACCACTGTGCAGCGCAAGGACCTGAACAAACAGTTGTGGTTTTCTTACGAAGGACGGCGTTGCGGAAGACTTTCACGTGGTATTATGCCATTATTGTTAGACTATAATGGGGTCAAATAGGTATGGGGATACAAATAGGTTTAGAGCATTATCTTTGCAATGTTATCGCAGAGGTCATGTTGCGTAAATTAGATACACAGTAAAGATCATCGTTGACGACTGCCATTTCGGCTGTTACTGTGGATCAGCTGTATTAGTTACGGCGTCGTTTAGGTTTTCGTGTGTTGTTCTACAAAAATGCATTATCTTTTGTCCCCAGTACAGTACATTCAATCAATGTAAAAAACTGTCAAGTAAGTTTTTTCTTCCGTGAAAATTAATATCACAAAATCAACAGAAAACTCGTGTTCGAGTTTTGTGCTGGTATTTCGATATTTTTGTTTTTATGAAAAAATACGGACATCAACATAAAACATACCCTTGGGGCACGATAGGTCAGCCGGTTAGGGACACTATAGGTTACTACTATAATGTAAATTAGAATGATTTGGCAGGAAAATTGTGCGTAATTTCAACACCAACAATATGTACTCGTTTGAAAGGAAAGTGCTCGTCACCAATGAAAGCGCGTCAGATACTTTGCGTGAGTTAACAATATAACAATTCAAGGTGTTGTTGTAGTAGATTGTCGAAAAAACATGATCGAAAAAAGACAAGAAAAAGGAAAAAATGCTCCGAAGCGCAAAAGTGATCGTGAGCCGAAATGCACAACTTCAATTCCACACCTTAGCGATGACGAGGACACTGAAGAAGTCATCGCAAGTACAAAGCCAGAAACAGCTGCTGAAAAAACATGTTTTTCAACATTTTTTAAACATTTCCTTCCGCGGTTTCATGATTTTCACATCATTTGCCACTTTCTCATTTTCTAACTTCAATGACGTCAATGGATTGCATGTATTAATTGTGTTATTATTTGTAAGTAATCTGCTGTATTCATACTCTCAAAATAAAAGTTAACCACTGATTTTCTAGGCGTGTAAATTGTTTCATTTAACCTCGAATATAGTGATCTATCGTACCCCCAGATTTTAAAAACATCGAAAAAAGTACTTTCGACTTATTGGATCTAGCTTGAAAAATATTTAACCAGGCATAATATCATTATCGCCAAAACATTGCCAGATGTAGGGGACCGCGGGGCAAGTCCGACACCTTAAGCGCAATAATTTTTCTGAAATTCCACAAAGCTCCTAAAATTGTATATTCTGTGCATAATCCTTGTTTAGGTGGTTCTTAACAAAATATAATTTTTTTAGCGTTTCAAAAAAGTGAATTCATTAAAAATTATTGGCTGCCAAAAAATGGAGAAAAATGACATTTTAAAACGCTGCGGGTAAGCCCCAAAGGGGCAAGAGCGAACCTCTTTTGAACTTTCTTTTTGTCCAACTTTTTCCATTAAAAATGTATTGTGTATGTGTGATAAAGTGCAATTATGTGTATATGAGTATGTGTGATACAAACGCATGCTTTCTGTAGTTTCATCGCGTAGCAAGAGGAAGAACATTCGAATGCGTGGCGTTATGGATAAATAATGTTTAACGCATGGTTTATATTATGGTACGGGTTTTCTCAAGTAATTCTTTCGAGCTTGTATAGCCATTATAACGAAGAAGAGCTGTTCTGCAAGCAGATTATATACGATGTTACTAGGACTCATTCAGTTAAAAGTGACGAACGCTTCGTAATAAGCTATCCGGTTCGTGGTTCCGGGATTTTTCGGAACACCGTTGATCAATAATCCAACGGTCAATGAAAATTTTTCATCAGTATCATTTCAAAATCTCATGTTAGATTATACTTTTCATTTCTTTTTGTAATATAACTATGAATCACGTTCAATTTAATTCTTAATTTTTTTTGGTCGGCTTGAGATAATACTGATAAATAAATGTAAAAAAAAAAGATTCCGTGTATTTCAATTATTAACATGACGTAATTATAGTATAATTGAACACAACAAATATACCCAGTCGTTTGTATCGATTCAAAAACGTTGACGTTTAATGAATCCATATGGCATCGATGTGTATCGAAATGTCTAAAATAATCGTACTAATAATATCCTGTCATTATTGTATGATTTAAAATTTGATATCTGGGAAAAGTCGTGGGGTGTCGGGCTTACCCAGGGTGTCGGGCTTACCCCAAGTTCCCCTATAACCTTACCTTAGTGCACAAATACTATCGCTCGAGCTCGCCAAAAAAACTGAACTTCTTGACCCCACTCTACTCTATTACACAAATTGTACCAGTTTATTTTGCACGTATTCCCGACCACGTTCACAAAATCGACCGCAGCAAAAATTTGGGCAAAAAGAAACAATATTGCAAGCAACCGCCATTACTATTCCTACAGCAAGAAATATAAGGATAAGTGAGTGAATTTCTAGACAATACGCGTGAATCAATATAATACTCATTGATTTCAAAGGTTGCATGATTCGGCGAAGCGAACTGCTCATTGAAAAAGAAAATGTGGTTTTTCCGAGATTGGATGTCAACTTTGTCCAGTTCAGGAATGTTGTACTGCTCAACGAACAATGCAACTGCGTACTATTGTAAACGAACATATAATTACTTTATGAAAATTGCTTAAGGGGTTATACCACTGTAGAATTTTACAAAAATCGAATTTTTTTATTGGTCTAAATTGTGCTTTAGGATATTGAAAATGATATACCATACTACCACAGGCGACAATCATTTATGAATGTTTAAATTTCCAATTCTGCCGACACGCCACTTATGTATGCCCCAAGCGTATTGAAAACTATAACCACGTTTTTCTCGAAACCACATTTTTGGGATGGCCGGAAACATAACTTGATCAAATCATGTTTGATCGTTTTGAAATTTTTACTGCATATTTAAAATTGATTTCCCCAGCGACGTACGTAGTATTTAATTTTTTTATTGGGTATTATTTTATTTTCTTTAATCAACAATTAAGGGTTAATTTTGTGGAATTTTCAGCGTTTATTTTACGTGCAAAAACAAAATGCCGAAAAATCATATTTACGTTGTTTGCTATTGTTATAAGGAATTGAAAAAAAACTATAGTTTTGAGCTGTAGGTTAAAAATTACGGGAGATATGTTTACGGCCGTGGACCCTTTCCAAAAAGAGGTATCTACGGGAAAAGGCTGCCCAGCCGCCATATTGTGACAAAATTACTTGATAAAAATATATTTTTGTGCCTCATCTCATAACTAGTATTGTGAATCCCATTTGACAAGATTCGTTCAGGAATATGCCTATTTTTTGTATTCTACAGTGGTGTAACCCCTTAACACTATTACCCTGTTAGAAGAAACGTAACGATCGCCAAATTGTAGTTTTGAAAAAAAAAAAAACAAAAAAAACAAATGAATAAACACCATGCTTATTAAAATTAGAAACCTGTTTCTGAAAATTCAGCTGTTTAATTCTTTACACATTGAAACATTATGTAAAAACGATTTTAGATTCAAGTTAATAATTCACACCGAATAATGTATGGTGAATTACAATAGTTTTCAGTCCTGGGGGTAAATTCAACCCCGGTTGAAAACCACTGTCATCTAACATTTTCCTAGCAAAAGTAAAGCACCGCTGGACATTAGGCCAAATAGACATTTGGCCCAATGGACATATGGCCGAATGAACACTATGCCAAATGGCAATGTACGGCCGAATGGGCATTACGCCGAGTGGACATTAGGCAGAATGTACATTAGGCCGAATGTACATTAGGCCGAATTGACATCAGCGGAATGGACAATAAGGGGAATGGACCATAAGCGGAATGGACCATAAGCGGAATGGACCATAAGCGGAATGGACCATAAGCGGAATGGACCATAAGCGGAATGGACCATAAGCGGAATAAATCATAATCAGAATAGACATTAGGTAGAATGGACATTACGCCAAATGGACTTTAGGACGCATGAACATTAGGCCGAATGAGAATTGGATCGAAGGCCAAGAAGCCGAATGTTGAATGGAGAGGGAGGAATAGGCCGCAGCGTGTCCTCTGGAGCTTTCGGGACTTATCGCTTTGAGTTAACTTTTAATCTTTAATCTCTATGAGACGAATCTCTTATTGTTTTGTTGCTTTACAAATAAAAATATTTGATTCAGTTCTGTCAAATTTATATGGCGTGTATAACCCTTTATGAAGCCTAGAGTTTGGGGCTATTAATGGATGTTATATTAATAGAAACACGGTTCTTTCACTTAGTTCAGAATATATTTACATTTATTTCGTAAAAAATCTGTTTTAAAAAGATACTTGCTACCGCCCGTTAGAAAACGTCAGTTTTCGTAATGTTTCAAGGTATTTTCAACGAGATTGGTGCAAATATGAAGACAAATCGAGCTGGATCAGAAATTCAGAAAGAAATTAAGGTGGGTTACTGGTTATTGCCTGATTAACAGTAAATAACCCCCGTTTTTCTGAGGATACGTTGAAAAATGAGGCCACTGGTAACAGACGTTCATTTATTCCTTTTTTTTTACTTTTACCACTCATAAACCAAATTTTCGGATCAGAAATAGTTGTTTTTATAAATTTGCATCACCAACTAATAGAGTATTTTTTTCAAAATCGTGCTAATTTTATTGTCCTAAAGGAAATCATCCTATTTTTTTTTCAAAAAACTCTTCGCCATTCCGACATTTTTCACTGAATCTCAATAAAAAATAATATGAAGAGTTGCAAGACTCCTAACAAGTAGATTTCATAAGATTGAAACACTTCTCACTTCATATTTCTGCGTTATGAACGAAACGAAAAGGTGGCAATATAGTTGCCACCGCCTTAAGGCACAAATCCCCGACTATGTACGGGGAACGTGCCATTTGAGCCAATATATTCTGATACACAAAATGTGTTTATCTACTCTGTGCCAATTACTGAAGCTACCTAACCAGTGCACATTTCAGACGAAAACTCGATGACTTTGTACTTTCGGGTCCGACCGCTTGTGATGCATCGTACAAAGACAACAGTTTTTAATTGAAGTTCTTCAACCCCTTCGAACCACTACTGTTATATTATGCGCTGAGACTGAGGTTTTGCCACAGTACCGGGAAATGTTACGGCGTCTTGAAAACGCCTTCGCACATATTCATTAGGGCATTGCAAAAAAATTAATTCTCAAAGCCCCCCCCCCTCTCATATTGTGACAAATGTCAAAGTAAACTCAGATGTCAAATTTCACATCATTTGGACAATTCTAGACTCCCGCCCACTTTGCTTGAATTTTTTGAAATTGGTGCTATGGGAAATTATGCAAGATAAATATATTAAATTTTATAACTTTTGAAGTAGCAATTAGAAAATTACAATTTATACCTCTTTTTAATGAAATAACCTTAGTATTTGAATAGAGATATCTCCGATTATAGAAAAATACGGGACAGTGGAGTACTGAATCATTTTGACCCCAAAATCCCCTACTTTTAACAAAATTTCTGCTCTGTGATGCAAATCATACATATTTTACTGTTTTTCTAATGTGAAAAAATCTCAGAAATTGATCGGAACCTTTTTGATCTTTGTCCGATTATGAGAAGTTGGGGTTATAGGGCCTTTTGTCATTCATATTAAATTTTATCATTTTCTCGTGTATAAAATGTACATTTTTGAACGTGGAAAATTCTTAGGAATACAATAAAAATAAATTCGGGAGCGGTAAAATTCAGAAACATTAATTTTTTTGATTTAGCTCTACAAATCACATTTTTTCATTAAATGTCCTAATACCTCAACTTCCCCTATTTTTCCAGGATGGAAACTTTTCTCATGTGATCTCCAAGCGTATTTTACACTAGAAGTAGTCAAATAAATAAGAATTTTGTTGTTAAATGGAGTAAATATGTGCGATTTTATGAAAAAAAAATGTGAAATCGAGACTGTATGTCAGATAATTTGATGTTTCTGAATTTTACCGCTAACGAATCTATTTTTATTTTGTTCCTAAGGATTTTCTACGTTCAGCAAGGTACAATTTATTAAAATTAAGCGAAGAATAATAAAGATATATGCTCGAGAACGTGATAAAATTTAACATGAGTGACAAAAGGCGCAATAAACCCAACTTCTCGTATTCGGACAATGGTCAAAAAGGTTCCGTTCGATTTCTGAGATTTTATCACATTAGAAAAACTGCAAAATATGTATGACTTGCATCACAGAGCAAATTTTTTTTTTAAAATAGGGGATTTTGGGGCCAAAATGACACAGTACCCTACTTTTTCGTATTTTTCTAGACTCGGAAATGTCTTCATTCAAATACTAAGGTATAAATTGTAATTTTATGATTGCTACATCAAAAGTTATAACATTTAATATATTTTTCTTCCATAATTTTCCATAGTATCAATTTTAAAAATTGCAAGCGAAATGGGCGGGAGTCTAGAATTGTCCAAATAATGTGAAATTTGGCATCTGAGCTTACTTTGACATTTATCACATTATGAGAGGGGGGCCTTTGAGAACGCAAAAAAAAATGCGATGCACTAATATTCATCCACACGTACAAACATTTCCACCAGTGAGTTGTCGTTTTTCAAAATAGTTTTTGAACAACTAAAATCATTAGCTATTATCCTTATTTCAAACATGAGCTGTTCTTTCGTGTTACATATGATGTAAAACATTCTATCAAGGCAGCTTTATTACATAGATATTAGCTTTATCATTTCAGGTTGTCACGAAGTTTTAAAAACGACTATTTATTGAATGCATGTGCCCCTACTGAACAACCATTTTCTACATTGCTATGAGTCTTGCGGGGAAGCTTGTGTAATGCGGCTTAACCAAGACCATGTTTTGGTTTGCGACAAGCCTAAATGTAAATATGTGTTAATGTGGAACAAACCAATCGTTTTATTTAAATATGCAGCGAAGATGACGTCAATATGCTAAACAGTTAGTTTTAAAGTTAAAAAAAATCTGATTTAATCCACCTAGCGGTGCAATTGTGCCTTTCTCATTTCTCTAAACCATGGCACGGAGGCTTTTTATGTTCAACATAATTGTGGAAATGTCCATTACATTCTTAGTACACTTTGC
The DNA here is from genome assembly GCF_030247195.1 of Topomyia yanbarensis. Lineage (NCBI taxonomy): Eukaryota > Metazoa > Arthropoda > Insecta > Diptera > Culicidae > Topomyia > Topomyia yanbarensis. The sequence goes on along the minus strand of NW_026683347.1, from coordinate 61,189 downwards.
ACTTATACACAATGGCTTGCCAGCCACGAACTTGATGAGCTACGTGTCGACGGTGAAACACTTGAAAAAAAAATATCGTACTTCATTAGCCTAATCAGCATTAGTTCAATGTTATCTGCTTGCTAACTCATTTTGTCATGCGGGGGTGGGTATGTGAGGAGGGCGAAAGTCCCATGAACGAACGACTCCCCAGCTTAAATTGGTATGCTTTGTGATATAGTGGTGATTTAAAGATGATGGGGTTGAAAGGGAGGGGTATGAGGGTTGGATGGGGTGGTGGTCTGAGGGGTGATTTAAGAAGATTTTTAAGGGAGGGGAGTGAACAGTAGAGGGAGGGGGGGGGGGGTGTAACCCCTCTCCTTAAACCATCAACTACGCCCCTGTTAAAATCCAGAAACCTTATGCGAGTCAAAAAAAAATAGGGGATTAGGTTGACGTTTTTCAAAGTGATTGCATAACCTTTCTATATGAGAAAGGCAAAAATGTGCCAAAATCCAAAAAAGTGAATCGTCGTCAATTTTTTTTTCGAGTTTGCATCAAATCTCGACGTTTCATGTACCTTGAACACATTTAGCATCAAAAATAAAAATTCTATTTTTAATTTTTCCTATAGTTTATATGAGAAATTTCTGTGTGGCCGCACTCTGAAACCCGTAATTCTGGAACCGATTCCGATCGATCCAAAATTCAATAGCAGCCGATGGGAAGGTTGCACCTTTCATTTGAGACTAAGTTTGGGCAAATCGGTCCAGCCATCTCTGAGAAAAATCAGTAACATTATTTGACACATACGCACATACATACACACACATACACACATACACACACATACACACATACATACACACACACATACAGACTTTTTCCGATCTCGACGAACTGAGTCGAATGGGATATGACACTCGGCCCTTTGGGCCGGGATTAAGTTGACGTTTTTCAGAGTGATTGCATAACCTTTCTATATGAGAAAGGCCAAAATCGCAAAAAAATCACCCTTTATTGAAAACTAACAAATTTTTATAAATCTTATGTTCAGTTCCAACTACGCTATTTGGTTCTTTCTTTGATCCATTTGGCCTTGTGTCCGTTGGCTTAATGGCCCTTCGGCCTAATAACTATACGGCCTAGTGAAGTTAAAAAATAAACACTTTTGAAGTGGAATAATTTTTTTTTGCGGTTTAAACTAACATAATTCCGAAACTGTCATCTTAGGAGGTTTAAAAATTTCAAAGAAGTTTTCCAACACAACAATATCTACGAAATTTTCCTAAATAAAGTTATAACCTTTTTGGTTTAAGCTTCAGAAACTGATGCCTTGAAAAAAATGCAAATTTTATTGTTTATCAACAACAGAAGAGATTGTTCATTTACAATAATTACAGAATAATGAAATATTAATTTTTTTCTGCACTGAAACCTTTATCCCCCCTTATGAACCAATATAGTAACGAAGATGTCTTGAGAATGCTGAAATACTTCTGGTTAATCACAACGCAAACTCGACTCGAATGCCCCAATTGTCGCTCTACCATTTAAGCCAATGCGTTGAACGAAGATGACAGACACAGCTCTAACCAATGGCTTCAAATAATAGAAACAGGGCTACACAGTTAGAAAATTTCTTGTGAAATTACATCATCTAAGTTGCACATAATAGGAGCGTCTTGTTGAATGTAAAATTACATGAGACCATAATGTAAAATGTTGAATGTAAAAATACATAAAACCATTGATTTTTACATGCACTGAATTTTCAATGTAATTATATTGCATAACCGAAATCTACAATAGACCATTTCTTATAGGCTTGTTGACAATTAACGAACAAAGAAATCAATATGGTTGCTTCGGATAACTGATGAATTCGTAAACTATGTACTTCAGTTTATTTAATATTTTCCAATGCGAATTTAAAAAGAAAAGATCATTTATATATGCATATAATGCGCTTAGAAATTTTGTGTAAAAGTTGTCTTTTGAGCTCGACTATCGCAAATTGCTGCTTCATTTGTTCTGTTGGTCGACAATTTCATGTTCCGAAAGAGCTGTGATGATCTTCCGCACGACGCGCTGACGTCGTCCTACTCTTGTTGCAGTGCTCTTTGATCCCAGCAGTGGAATAATTTTGAGGAAATATTGCTGAACAAATTCCAGAAACTTCCCATTGCTGGTAACGTACATAAAATTGTGTACGTAGTATACTGCCATCAAATTCTCAAGGCCATCAATGATATTATCAGCTCCATCATTTAGACGTAAATTTTCCGCATACACGTAGTATACGAATCTGTCTGCTCCAAGATCTATAATGAAAACGATTTGTTTTATAATATACTTCTGGATTATTAATGATCTATGAACTGCCGCTAGAAGCATAATTGTCCCATGTGTATAGGGATTTCCATAGCACATGGGACAGTAATGCTTCTAGCGGCAGTGAATGTGTCCAGCGATTCCCTGTATATCAAATAAAAGTGATTGTGTCTCTCTAAATTGTTGGCGGTTAATCTAATTTTTACATATGAAACTGTGTTACAATTATGTATAAGCTCCAAAGGTCTAAACATATATTAAAGATCAAAAATATCTCCTACATTACTGCACAGATAAAAAATAATAACACTGCGCTATTTTCTACTATAATCAAAATGTGTCTAAAATTCAACTATCAGATTGATTTGGTTTACTCATGCTCAAGCCAATCCCATCAATACATATTTTGTTTCGATTTTGAAATCTATCTCGATAAAAATATAAAGACAGTTTCTAAGGAAATGTATTATAGCTAATAGAGGACGCATACAATTGTTAGCACTGGTTGGACATTGTCTAGCTCTTAGATATGATAGGTTCCTGCGTGACATTTATTGCACTAAGTGCATCATGTGAAAGTAATGGGTAACCAAGTGCTGGACATGATTTGACAACTAAATGCATGACAGAATTAGAGCTCTGCACCCTCTATTAAACATAATATCTTTACCTGTGCACTTTGAAAATATAAACCTCAAACAAATTTTTAATATTACTGTTTGAATGCACAATATTTTAATAGCTATAGGTAAAACACTATAAACAAAATCTAACCAACGAAATAAGCTTCCCCACTGTTGCATTATTCTAATTTAAATATAAGTTCAGTAGTTACACACCAACACAAACGAGGACTGGTCCTGCTACATCAATTGAAATATCGTCAATATGTGTGCCAATCTGCAATGTAAAGTTGATAATATATAATAAAATATCATAAAGAATTATTTCATGTCACCTCTTTTTGTATGATGAGGTTGTCGATATTTTCTCCGAGCAATGAAGCGAGGAAACTGAACACTTCGAGATCTGTTGCATTATTTTTCAGACGATACCCACGCCGGCATGTCAGAGAGTAATTAATGATTTTACTTTTCTTAGATGAATAATATTTCCGAAGGTCTGAAACGTCAACTCCTGTTGCTTTCGTAAAATGAAAATTCAAAATCTTTGTGCAACGAACTATGGGGAACTGTTTCAACGTACTTTTAAGATCTTGTTTTTCATCTAAAACATATCTTAGATATGCTTGAGATTTGCTCATAAATTCATCTGTGAGCAGATGTGGCTCTTCGCGCAAAAGCATAGACTTAATGTCCTTCGTACAGTCCGGCGATGTTTCGGTCCAATATTCTTTAATTGTTCCAGCTCTGACATTCCTCAACTTTACTTTTTCTGAACGAGAAGTTGATGGTTTATTTGGATCCTTAAATCGATTTAGATAGGCATTCCTGTTGATCATTTTATACTTTAATGATACGTAGCCTTCGCCTGCTCCGAAACCATCGTCATCCTCAAACTCCAGACAAGGATATCTGGATAATATTTGCTTCGCTACGCTTTCCATAGTATCTGCACGAACGTTCGTGTCTATAGCCCGCAATTGATCAACTATAATGTTCACAAGAGTATTTGTATCTGCATTACTGATCCGCATCATTCTGGGTACCTTAAGTTTCGGGTTTTTATTTTTGAAATCCTGCTTTTTTCTTAGCTCCGTAAGTAAGTTATCGCTCAATTTACTCCAATTTATTTCGAATGATTCAAATTTCATATCCACAGAAACTTTCTTCTTATTTCTCTCGACTACAATCGCATTGAGGGACCGTTTTTTGCTTGTATTAGGCGATTGATTTTCGTCGAAGTCTGCCAACGGATCGTCCGCACATTTGCTGTTGTAATCCACTTCATCCAGTGCCGTATCGAAGCATTGCGAAAGCTTATCGTCATGAATATCAATTATCATTTGTGTAGCCATCTGATCTGTATTTTGAACTTGGTGTGTCTCGAGTGTTTCAGTTGCTGATTCCTGTAGTTCTACTTCTTCATTGAAACCATCTTGCTGAGCTACATTTGGCAACGATTCTTCTACTTCATCTTCGTTACAATCGGGAACTTCTGTTGAGCAATGAATATTGAAACATGATGAGTAAATTCAATTATTAAAATATGCATTTTTTATTTTGGTCGTGTTTTGTAAGACCACAGACAAACAGACATAACACGATGAGGGAATTCCTTCAAAAAATATAGTTCCGCCCCTTTGGCAGAATACTAGCTCCATCTCTTATATACGATACCAAACACTTATTTGCAAGTACACAGTATACTGGATGCACCTACAGAATTGGTACTAGCGCTGTACCCAACCAGAAGGTATGATTTACACACTAATAGGTGGAATTTTTACAATATGTTTTCTTTTTCATGTACAATGCATTAATAATTGATTCGTAATCACCTAATTTAGGTAGAGTGAATATACCCACTTCTAAGTTCGTGCACTTTTCTGGATGCCTATATAAATAGTACCTAAACTCCACAAAACTGCACATACTCACCAGTAGGTAGGTAACTTGAAACCACCTAAAATTAGGTAATGGTTAATCAGAATTAAGCAAATATTACCTAAAAATAGATAAATATTATATGGATTGGAACCTATTAGTAGGTAATTTGTACCCCTTTTATGGGTACTACGCTACTACAAATTTTCTAGGTTTATCCAGTTTGCTCATGCTTGGCAAAAAAAAACCTTTGGTGGTCTGCCCCCTATACCTGGGCAAATGTATACAACGGCAGTATACCAAACCGTTGCGTACATTTCTCTGCCTAGTGTTCCAATAGTACAATATGTGTAGTGGCCCCAATAGTAAAAACCTGTTTTAATCCACCTAGAGGTGCAATTGTGCCTTTCTCATTTCTCCAAACTATGATTCAATACCTGGTTCGTACAATATAACTTTATGGAAATGTCTTTCATTCTTATTACACTTGGTAAGTATATATAAGAGCACCTTTTTGCATTCATCGCGGTATCGGTTTGAATCGGAGTTTTCTATGTGATCGCACTCCACAACCCGTAACTCCGGAGCCGGAAGTCGGATGGAGATGGAATTTAATATCGGTTTCCGGGGACGCAACACCTTTCATTTCAGACTAAGTTGATCAAATCTGTCTAGCCATTATCCAGAAACCAATATAACCGTTATTCTGAATTTGGATGCTTCCGGATCCGTCGATGGTGACCAGTGTGGCCAAAGAGACTTTGAATGAATGTTGGTGACCTAGATCTACAAATTCAACGGTTTTGTTTACATTTTGGAAAAAAAAATCACTTTTTTACATTCATCGCAGAATTCGTTAGAATCGGGATTTGCTGCGTGATCGTACGTATCACCCTGTAATTCAGGAACCAGAACTCGGATCCACACAAAATTCAACAGCAGCTGATGGACCTTTCATTTAAAATCAAGTTTGTCAAAATCAGTTCAGAAAATTCCGAGAAACCGATGTGGACAAATCAACAAATTTTGTTTTGTAACCATACTCTTCAACTCGTAATCCGGAACAAGATGTCGGTTAAAAATGAAATTCAATTGCAACCCATGGGAATATTATACCTTTCATTTGAATCTTAGCTTGTAAAAATCGGTTCAGCCATCTCCGAGAAACCGATGTGGACATTTTGTTAACAAATCCGCACATACACACATACATACATACACACATACAAACACACATACATACATATATACACACAGATATTTTGCGATCTCGGCGAACTGAGTCGAATGTTATATGGGACTCGGCCCTCCGGGCCTCGGTTAGAAAGTCGGTTTTTGGAGCAATTGCATAACCTTTCTATATGAGAAAGGCAAAAGAATAATATTTAATTAGCTTAATCAGCATGAGTTCAATGTTATCTTCATGTGATTATATTTTGAAATGTTGGTGGAATGGGTTTGAAAGTGGAGGGAATGGGGGGTTAGTAGAGTGGGAGTGGAGGATGCGTCAGAAATCCTTCATCTTATTTCGGTATACGGGGTGGATGAAGGAAATGCGGGCGTGAGGGTGGTCCAAGGGGAGGGTAGTGATGAAGGAGGGAGGTGTAAGGGCAAGGCGGGGGGGGGGGGGAGGGCGACGCAATACTCAACTGCATATTTTGCCTTCCATTTGAGACTTGGTTTGAGAAAATCGGTTCAGTCATCACCGAAGAACCAATACTTTAATTGTGGAATATGCCCGGAATTCCGGACTTCCGGAATCGTCGATAGTGGACAATATATTCAAAGAATGTTTGATTGGCAATCAGTGATCTAGATCTGCGATTAGAAGTAATTTGGTGACCATTTCAATAGTTTTTAGCCTCTGAGGTATTACGATTGTACCGATTTATATGGGAAATTCCAGTGTATCCTTACTAACACCCTTGTAACTCCGGAAGCAAGAGTTGGAACCGAATGAAATTCAGCAGCAGTCAATGGTATTACTTTCATTTGAAACCAAGTGTGTGAAAATCGGTAGAGAATTCGTTGGGGAATGGGTGTGATATTAGCTTAGGAACTTGGCGGGTTCCCCGGGGGCGTCATGAACCGTCATAGGTGGCCAATGTGGTCAAAGCTGCTTTGATTGATCATTAGTGATCCAGACCCGCAAACTAGAGTAACGTTACATCAATTTTGATATGTTTTACATCATTTGAGCATCATGGTGGTACCAGTTTATATGGGAATTTGCTGTGTGACCGCACTCTTCAACCCGTAACTCCGGAACCAGAGGTCGGATCAACTAAAAATTCAATAGCAGCTTATGGGAGCGTTATACCTTTCAGATGAAATCAAGTTTGCGAAAATCGGTTCAGCCATCTCTGAGAAAATTGTGTGAGTTTAAATGACACACACACATACACACACACACATACATACACACACACACACACAGACATTTGCCGATCTCGACGAACTGAATCGAATGGTGTATGACACTCGGCCCTCCGGGCCTCGGTTAAAAAGTCGATTTTCACAGTGATTGCATAGCCTTTCTTTATATGAGAAAGGCAAAAATGGGGAAAATGTTTACTGGTTTCGATTATGTTTCCATGCAAAGGTGTTTTCAGAAATAGTTGATGAAACGTTTTGAAACCTACCTTCAAATGTTTCTATAAATGATTTCTAAAAATGCTCCCTTAAGAAAAGTTTAATTTCTAACCGAAGCAGGACGAATATCTTCTCCGACACCAAACATTAGAGCCAGGTTTAACGATACGTTAAATCTGGCTTATAAAAGTTAAGCGTGGGTGGAGAAATCGGCGGTTTCATGCATTATCATGTTTTAAGAAACTTTGCTTTGCACACCTGAACGCGAAACTGCCATTGAAAGCAAGAAAATACTTTTGAAGGACTTTTCTAATTTCGGGATCACTATGCGACGTGATAAACTTATATCTATTGCTAGAGCGGTGAAGTGTAAAGAATAGAATTTGACTGATTACACCCAAGTTTGAATGAGTGTGGCACCGACTACACCGTCACAAAACAAAAGTACCAATAGTTAACTGTAAGTGTAAGTTGACTAATTGTTACCCTTCGTCTCTGACATGAGCGAAACATGAGATGGCTAAAACAAACCGAACACCTTATGTTCTCAAAATTTAGTTTGAAAAGCGATATAATGAGACTTTATGAAGCTATGCAAATAAAGCATGTATACAAAAGCAAGTATACAAAATAGGCTCAAATCCCAGCTCAAAAACTATCTTTCAAACTAAGAAATTCTCTTAATAAGGTAGCTTAAATTCAAAAAGTATTCTGAATTTTGTTCGTACTTTAGTAGTAGTTTACTATTAGGATCATAAAATGTTCTGTACACTTCAAAAATTTACTTGCAGCTCGTAGGATAAAAATCCAATTCTCGCGTGATTTTTGTAAACGTCATAACTCTTTCAATTACCATGGCGTTACTACAAAGGTTACCAATAATTTTACAATACGTATCAACAGTCACTAAAGACAAAGTAAACAAAGAGTGGCCCTCATTTGCAATAACGTTGTTTTCAAAAATCACGAGAGAATATTTTTTTAACATACATAGTACAATTTCTAAAATTAGGGCTCCTGCTTATACCGATTTCCTTAGACCTCTTCAAAACCCATGTTCAAAAATTGATCAATTATTATGTTCAAATCTATAATGAACTATTAGGAAATTTTATATCAATATGAAAAAATTGTGGGAATGAGTTTATGTATCACTTCTATAAACCATAAGAACAAAATACGTCCGTCACTCATAACATAGTGAATGCAAGATAATTGAGAATTTAGCCATGAACCTACATTTTTCAGTCTTGATCAAATTATAGTTTTTAAGGTATACCAAAGATTTAGCTCCGTGAAACTAAAAAAAAACATTATATTCCATAAAGCACTTTTTACACAAACTACTGGTTTAAGCTTAAGTATAAACAAAAACTATAATGTCACCATAAGAAAATAAAATAACTTGCACCCGCCCGAGTTACGTCAGAAGAAATAATCAGCTGATCAAAAATGTCTCATGGATTCAGGGTGACCAGATAGAATTCCTTAATATCGGTAGGGTCACTAAAAGTTTACCGGTAGTTATCGGTAGGAGGGGTTGTTGTTCCAAAAACGTAGTATTGAACTGGAATTGTAAAATACTGACAACACAGATATCTGACCAAATCTAACCCAAAAAATGAATGTTTAGTAGGATGTGTCCAAAATCAATAAAAATCGGTAGTTTTCGGTAGGAATAACAAAATATCGGTAGTTTTGCCTTGGTCGTCTGTGAATTGGTAGGGAAGAACAAAATCGGTAGGACTACCGATAATTCGGTAGGTCTGGCCACCCTGCATGGATTGCCTAATGCGGCATGCGGCGAGGTGCTCGAAAAAATAACATCGAAATAGCTTCTGCAACGAGGGGTGTTTCTATTTTTGAATAGATTTGTTCCAGTACACGCTTCTTCCCAGTTAAACTCATTCCGGAACCGGTTCGGATTTCTGAATGGAGTCATTATGGATTCCAAATCAAATGCAACAACCGATTCCGAATCAGAATCGGTTGTTGCATTTGATTTGGAATCCATACTGACTCCATTCAGGATTCCGAATCAAATTCCGAATGGTTTGACCGGGTTGCTCCCAGTTGTTCCGGAGTAAACAGGAGCCAAAAAAGTTGCTGTATACGTATACGTGCCAGAAGAAGTTTCTGTATACGACCAGAAGAAGTTTCTGCAGATACTGGAATGAACCTAATGTACTACATACATTGAATATAGTCAGTATATTTTCAACCATCAAAGACAGCGGTCACGATACTCAGTGTGCTCCTGCTTCTGTCCGAGCCAGTGCAAAGCGAACGAAAAAAAACAGTTACTTGTGTGCATTGTTTGAAGAACAAAGGATACCGTTACTAGTATTCTTGGGTGATTTTTCAAGATGACTGAATCTCATGAGCAAAACGTGATTATTCGGCCTAACACAGTGGCGATTGACTTCAGGTCATTTCGCATAAGACCAAGTATTCGTGATGTGGAACATCTGCTGAAGGTGAAAATGCAGCTTCGGTTTTCGGAAGTCTCCACCATACAGCTTGAACACGTCAGGCATGCGGTGCTGATAACCTTCAACAAATTCGCCCAGGCGAAAAGATTTATTTCGCAGAACAACTTGAAACACGTGCTTGTTTGTGACAATGTTGAAATCAAGATCCCTATATACAGGATAATGAAAATATTGAAGTTAAATTACATGATTTATCTCCACTTACTTGTAAAGTGGCAATTAAAAAAGTCATGTCGAATTTCGGAGCAGTAGAATCTATTACGGAGGACACATGGAGAAACTACTTCCCAGGTATTTCAAATGGTGTCTTTGTGGTGATAATGCGGGTAGACCAACCCATTCCCTCCTACCTTACCCTGCAGTACAAAACAGAAGGTGGTGATACCATTACACAGCGAACTCTTTGTACATATGAAGGACAAACGAATACGTGCCAGTTCTGTGAACAAACGGCATACTACGGACAACCCTTCCCAAAAACCGCTGAGGAAAGCTCACCTGCAGAAAGAAATGCCAACACCCAAGCTCCAGCTTCACCTGAACCGCAAACGGTTGCCAAATTTGTGGCTGCTGTTCAGGCAATAATGACAACTGTAAAAGCTGCGTCTAGTACTTCAAACTTAACAACTAATACCACCACTGAATAAACTACTACCAAGGATGGAGTGTTCACATTCGTGACCCGCAAGGGCAAGAAGCCAGCAAGAACATCTGATCGCGAGTATCAAGGCAGTAATAAAGGTGCTGATACGGACGTAAACGACAACGAGAGAGACATAGATAACCCCGAAATTGGCGAGAGAAGGAACATCTTCCCGATGCGAAAAAAGATCTCCGCTTGTAATAGCAAGTTGCGCGCACGGGATCTTACAGGCGTAAAATAAAATGTATTGTAATTTTTATTTTTTACATCTTGTAAATACATAAAAGACCCATGGCTCCTTTAAGCTAACGTATTGAGCCGTGTAAAATAAACGAATTAAAAAAAATACATTGAATATAATCAGAATGCATAGCTAAACTGCTTCTCGCACCTAAAATATATCTAAGGACAAAATTTCATTTAGCGCACAAATCTATGCTATTATATTTCAATGCTTTATGTCCTAGTTTCATATTTTTGTGTAAACCATGTCATAGAACAACGAGTGACATTATTAAGCACATAAGTTATTGATATACAGTGGTGATTCTCTGGTTGAACCACCATCACTGTTAAACTAACGAATTTGATGCGCTGGTTGGAACTATGGAGAGTAATCAAAACCTAGTCGAATGCAATGTTTGTAATGTAATGGCATCTCTTTACACTTTAACCCTTGTCATTTTGATTGTCATAGTCATAACATGAGATTTTGACATCCAGTTGTTTTTAGTTGGGCAATGGTCCAACTAGGAATGTCCGAATAGTTCTCGATTAATCGAGAATGGCTCTGGTGTTTGACATGTTCAATTGGTTCAACTCAGTGTCTCCGCCTAACTATGAATATAGCAACTATAATCACAACTGTATATTGACTGATATCATCGAACGGTTATAAAATACCTTCCGTACATTCGCTTACACTTTTAAAATTTGAGAATTTTTTTCAAAATCAAACGCTGAATCTCTAAATAAAGTGTCGACATGTAGCTCTTTTGTATGGCGCGAAGTGATTTTTCTCGTTTTGAATAATAGTTATTGAAACATCTCGTGATTAATTGTAATGACACTGACATGTTACTGGTAAACAAAATGTTGAGATCACAGAGGACATTTTTCTCGAGCGTTAAAGTTGTATGAAAATATACTATCTATTCTAAGGTAAATGGGATATTTTTACCAGATGCTTCTAGATCTATTTTTATAGTTCTTAATTAGAATCCGTTGATATACCACCTGGACAAATTAGTGTCTTTTTTGATCCCCCTCTCTCCCTCTTCGTGTAAAAACATGGACTCTTTCTGTGTCTTTATGTCAGACTTTTTTGCCGAGTAATTACATACATTTACACACAGAAAACAATATCGGTAAAGGTAAGAGTGTTCCGCTCTTAGCAAAAAACAATCAACGCCTACTATTAGGTTGAAAGTAAACCTTTTAAAATAATCAAGAATGATAATCAAAATAAAAGTTTTCCTTTTAAGCTAATGAAGAATAGTAATCAAAATAATAGTTTTATTTTCAAACTAAGAGTATGCGTTGGTTGTTTTTTGCTAAGAGGGAAAAATTCTTATATTTACTAACATTTTTTTGTGTGTGTACATACAGTGATTTAAAATTCTTGAAAAAATACTTATTTTCGCAGTTTGCATAATTTTTTGGAAGCTGATCTATTTCATGTTTACATAACTTTATAAGTTTTTTAGACCAGCGGTTCTCAACCTTGTTTGCTCCGCAGACCCCTTCAAACTCACCTTGGGTCATCGCGGACCCCTTCGAAATTATCCTGGGCGGTCGCGGACCCCTTCAAAACTACCCTGGGCGGTTGCGGATACCCACGGCTTAACATCGATTTATATGCTGTCAACATATTATTTTCAGTCTAGTACGGTAAAAAAAACTTGAAGTTTCAATATCCGCCCGGAAAAGATTTTCCTCTTCGTGGACCCCCAGGAATGACATCACGGTCCGCGGACCCCAGGTTGAGAATCGCTGTTTTAGACTATATAATTTCTGAATTAAATTTCGTTCATTTAAAATGTATATAAATACATGATGTATTTTTGTATTCACTAATTTTAATAACAATAAATTAAAGTAACCAATGAATTCTTGAATTAGTTCATAGAATGTACACAAAAAGTTTTCCATGGTTCGGGTCCAGGATCGAAAGATAGTGAGGCTGGACAAAGTTACAGAAGATCGATCAACTGTAACATGATTCCAACTATCCAAAAATATTCACTCTTCCGATATTATCCGATTCACAAATTCCAAGCGGTTTGAAAATATTGAAATTTTTACAAATTTGAGGCATTGAGGTACACCCTAATGATGCAGGGCCAAATACTATGTTTAGCAAAATGTATTTCTAAGAATATGTGCACAGGCTTCCCTCTTCTACTTCCTTTTTCATTGATCAAGTGTTTATGCAACTGGAAAACAAGTATGTTCACAAAGATCACCTCGAAAATACTAGCATTCGAAAAGATATAGAAAATTGACCTCTGCACTGGTAGGTGGATAGATGCCGAATTGTCCCAAAAAACTAGTTATAGTTTATTTGTAGTTCATATTAAGGCATAATAACAGCAATAGTTGCAATAAATAATTTGGACCAGGATTCGACCCTAGTTACTCCTCTGTGCAGCGTACAGAAATCAGTATCTAATGTTCTTTCATTTAGTTTATTAGTTATTGCAATAAAAGAACATAATAAAAAAGAAAAAGACGATAGGTGCTAGAATAGATTTGACTTCAGTCTCGAGCTGCCTTTATATAACGTTTTGGCCTTTTTGTGATAAAAATCAATTGTGACCCCCTCGTATAAGAATTCCAACCTTCGACTTACTTTTTTTCGACCTTCGTTACGTTACGTTACGTCAAATCTTCCGGTATTTGATTGGAAATTCTTGCTGGTATCTTCCGAAATTCTGGGTCAAATTCAACAACCGATTATAACACGGAGACAGTTGGTGTATTTGAGTCACAATTCCGGTGGAAATCAGTTAGGATTCTGAATCAAATTTTTTACCAGTTTGACTGGGATAAGCTAATACCTATTCTGACGTTTGAAATACGCACACTGAAGCAGATTTTGTTTGTTTTTCTTTAGTGATTGGAATATTAATATTAGAGATAGTGTTTCGAGAGTTTATAGAGATAGAGTTTCGAGAGTTTATGTGTTTGTTTAACTCTAAAATCCCCGTGCAAACAATCTTTTCCTACAAATAAAATCGACTAGATAGTTGAATACCAACCCAGGTGGTTAGGTATATATCTCATGTGTTGCTTGAATACTACTGGAAACCTCCCAGGTATTTGATGTTTTGAATTTTGTTTAGTGGAAGCGGAAGTGAGGTTGTTCCGTACACTGTCCGCTTGTAAAATGTATCATGTGACCGTAGTTAAGACTGAATTGAGATTTGTTTTCCCGAAAAGAATAGGCTATTATGTGCCAGCAAATATAGTAAATGAAGCTCATACCATTGCCATTTTCATTCGAGTAGACACTGGAGTGCGCCTGTTGTTTCGGTTTCCAATACTCTCCTGGGCTTAGTAGCATCATGAGCTGGTCTTGAAAAACCCCAAGCACGAGATCGGTGGTTATTTTACAACCATCACTTTCCATAAGGATTTGATCGACATTTTTCTGCAATGCAATTGACCCTGCAAATATAAAAGGTAATTATTAACATATATGTCGTGGTAACAATATTACTTACCTTGTTCTAAGAGGCTTTGTATGTTTGGTAGTGCCGGTATTATACATCTGTTTGTACGTCGCGAATCACAAATTCGGAAGATAGCAAATTCTTCCATTTTCATTGGTAGTGCTTATTACTGTAGTGGAATGGTATGTTTAATAAACAGATATTCTCGCTGCTTCTCTTTGAAAGATGATATAGGCGTTCTATCGATAAAATCATTGATGTTTTTACATATCAGTGTATGTGTTTGTTCGCTGCCGTCAACCTCCAGTATGCCTCGTTCATGTATATCAATAACTGCCCACGTTTCACCATAAACGTAAACTGAGCCTGAGCTAGTGTTATGAATAAGGAGTTTCAGTTTTAATACGTGGAACGATGCAACGAAATCGTCATGTTGTAGAAAGAGAAAGTTATCCTTGCTATAATTATACCCTTTAAAGAACCCAGTTTCAACATAAATCATTTGTGGTCCAAGTAATCCAAAAATGTTTAGCTTTTCTTGTAGTGACAGAGAAAGTTCTCTGCTATCTTCTAGATATTTTATTACAACAAATTTGTTTTCAAAACGTTTGTTATTCATATTAAGTATACCCTGGTAAAATTGGTGGTGCTCACTACAGAATTTTAGGACATTTTTGAAGTTGATAGTGCTTCGTAGTGCTCGCTTAAAAAAGCAATGCTTCCGTTCGCAAAACAATGTGCAGAATGACATTAGAGGTCCTAGCCACAAAATCAATTTTGGATAGTGAGTTATGAAATGGTGTTTGGGTTTGAGTGGCGTTTTGAATTCGTTCACTCTAATATCTAAATACTCTCTTATTAGTGATGCCAGTAAATAAATATGTTCTTTGGATATTACCGGTGCCGTTATAATATCTGTAATTCGTTTGATCAATAAAGTCATAACAAATAACGGGTTTGATGATTCAATATTTAGATTCAACATAATAAATGGAAGAATTTGAATCAAATGCCATACATCACATGCTTTTGCCTTTATCGTTTTCGATTTTCTGGTAAAATCAAACGTTATTTTCGTGTTCACGTTGAGAGTACTAAAAATAGCGTTAGCCCTTGCTTGAAGAAACCTCGATTTTAGGATGCGTTGTTTTATCATTTTTTTCAAAATTAAAAACAGATCGCAGTTTGCCCACCCTTCAAATAAATCATGCGCTAAACAAGGTGCTGCTCCAAAATGAAACACATTGAAATACTTTAGTTCGTTAAATACGGTATCAGTTTTCACACCACGGTAAGGTACTTTATGATGGTTTTCTGATATGACATGCAGATCTTGAGTGTGTGAATCTGGGGTTCGCACTTCTGCAGTATAAAGGTAATCTCTATTAAACTCGTCATGATTGATATAGCAACAACGACAAAAATGTGGACACCGAGAGAAATTTTCGGTCAATCCGGCGATCTGATGAGCGCCCAAGTTGTCGTTCATTGTAGTGAATATCGATCCAAAAATTCGCTCTTCTGCATTTCCCTTAATCAGTATACCTTCCTCTTCGAGTATTTTTATATCTTCTATAAGTTTCCTGAAAATTCTGTTTTGTCCGAACTGAGAGAAATCTTTGTTTTTACACAATAGAACAAGCTGCACGTTATCAGTTAAACAGCGCAGATGGGGCGGAAGATTTCCCAACACCATATATACACAAATAAGTTTATGACGACCAGTTGCATTTCCGATTGCATTTACGACAACCTCTGCAGCGTCTTGATATAGAAAAATGTTGATTGTTTTGTGATTAAAGAAGTTGCTACTTTTGAATTTTAGTCCGTCAGTGTAATCAGACAGAAAACCAGATCTAGTGTTTCTATCTCGGAAAACGGTTTTGTAAATTGTGTCGTCTTCTAGCATCGAACGCAATGTGTCTAATATAGGGACATAGTAATAGAAGCATGGATTGTGCTCATTATCTCTCTGCAACGGGACTTGGAGAGGTGGCACAAAGGAAAAATTTTCCCTAAAAAATTTTTTACGCATATGCGACGTTCTGAAAATACCCTTTTGCCCAAAACAACGGTTCATCAGGTCTACTTGGGTCAGATCGTGTTCAATACTTTGTTGAACTGCACATGGCAAATTGAATTCCTCTGCGGATTCCTTTAAGCACTGTTTAACACAATCTTCACGAACTGCTGCTGCTTCACCGAAAGCTACGACTACTTCTTGTATAGCTGTATCAGTGACGTGATTTTTTGACAAAAGTTTGAGGAAAAGGCTTCCGATTATTAATTCGATCTGACGACGCTTGATCGAAATCAATTCGATGGATGAAGTTGGAATAGTCGGTGCAGTTATAGCCACTTCAATGTCTAATCCAACTTGCTGATCTACTTCAAGTGTTGCTGAGAGATGACATGGTTGTGAACTTGAAACATTTTCGGTTCCGATTGGGAGATTCATCCGATGGTAATACATGTTGTGAATCCTCATGGCATTACAGGTAGCGAATGGTTTTCTTGTACGGCATCGAAATGGGCAGAAAACAGGCTGCCCTAGTGAAATGTGCCACGCTGCATGTTTCGACAATTTTCGTGCATCAGATTCTGTGACACTACACGAATCCACAGAACACTTGTATATTTTGGCTGTAGATTTGGACAAGTGACGTTGTCGAAAGTGTTTTTTGAACGCATTCAACGATCGAAAATTTGCGAGGCACTCGGGGCATTGGAACAACCGATTTCCATGCACGCGCATGTGTCTGAAGCACATTTCAATGCTGGAAAACGCACAATCGCACAAAATACACTTGAAATTGTCCATTTTAATTTTTTTCACTCTTACGCGCACTATTTGCTTCCGCTTATCAAAATGGCTGACACTTGTTTGTGCACGATGCACTTGAAAGGATCATTTTCTTGGTAACAACTAAAAGTTACATTTCGTGTAATGTAAAATGCAGATACATAGATGAAAACCTACATCTCACAAGCCGCTCCGTATATGTGCATTATATGTTATGTGGAATTACATTCGAGTAATATAACTTTCTGCTTAAAGTGATAAAAAGCTACATGAATAATACGTAGTTATGGATACAACAGATTCTAATAAAAATACATCAAATCGAATTTGATATTCAATTGAAGGTCGTATTACATGTTTATATTTTCAGTTTGATTTGAATTTATGGGTGCTGTAAATTTAATAATTTCTAACGGTGTATAACTCTGTATAGCGACGCAAAAAATGCGTGAATTAATAAAGTATTTTCCGTACTATAGCTGACATTATTACGGCAGCATATTCGTAGAGTCCGAAAGACAATTTATCGAAATTGCCTCATAATTATTGGCATCCAATCATTTGCGGTCAAGTGGTGGGTCACGAAGCCAAAAAGGGTTAACAGTATAAATATTTTCATAGCCTGTGGTTCGCTGTCGTGATTCTACCCTGCTACAAGTCGGTGTACGGTGTTGAACCCATTTTCACAATATGTTATTCGGAAGCGATTTTTTCCTCGCACAAATAACCTGCCATCTAAATAGTTAAAAACTGCTTAGATACTGTGCTTTGATTCACAACCAGAACAACAAACTAGAAGGCCACTAAGCATCTAAATCTGTTCACCACTCTACCTCCGGTCGGTTCGGATGTTAATGACTTTTCGGGTAATACGACCAATATTTACATTCGCGCGCGTTCCGCGTGCCTTTAATTTTCCCATCGTCCAGCGAGGCGTGGATCGATCATAAATTTAATAGAGTGTGAAATGGTATCTTTCAATGACGACGCGACGCAGTACGAGAGAGCCATTAATATTCGATGCTTTGAGCTGATGGAAATGAGCACTTTGAAAGTGATATCCTGATGTATGGCGTTGATTGGAGAGCTGGCGATAAATTAAATGTATTTGTACAATCATAACAGATTGATACGCACGTGTCAACATGCTAAATAACCACGGCTAACGGAATCCAATGGCACAAACATACGGACTAGTCATATAGTACCTATGTATCGACAGATCGCTAGAATCGTAAATAAAAACCTACCACTTCCGCTGATGTCCCGTTCGTGCAGCTTCAGCTCATCGTCGTCACCGTTCGACACGATCCGGTATGGAATGTGAAGATTGGCGGCCAGCGCCAGTGGTAACGCCCAGTTGGAATCTGAAAACAGAATGGAGAACGGAAAATGAAAAATATTGGTAATATGAAGTGTGAGAACTCGGAACGTGTGCTGCCACGCGATTTCCAAAATGTAATTCATCAATCAACACCGTATTTCTCGGAGTTCGGTTTGGTGTTTGTTATTGGGCAAAGCAATTAACGGTTTTTTTTCGATAGCCTCGAAAGTTTCGTCATGTTCGTTTGGTTTTCACAATTTTCGTGAATTCGGTTGAATGAATTTGGGTCGCTTGGGGAGAAAATCTGATTGGATGACAGATGTTTTAAAATTATAATAACCAATTAATATTCGACTAATACATTTTTATTAGGTGTCACGTTTCATCTATCGTGTCATTCGTAGCAATGGATTTCACGCTTGTTTGCCAACACATAATGTGCAGGGCCTATTGCCTATTTCGATTTGAACAAAGCGCGGTACGGTCAAATGACATTAGATTTTTCTAAAATTTGCAATTTAAACATTCCAAGATTGTGATGGATTTCATGTGTTTTGTAATTCAGCAGCAGTAGTGTTTTCTTCTCAACGCGTTATATGTTTGGCTATGAAAGATGAAGACAAAATAGGGTTTTTTGTAAACCAAAGATTGCACAGCCAAACACATAATCTTAAAGTTACTACAGTCGACCCCCATGCAAGTTTATCGCATATGCTAGAAATAGATTGCGAAAGTCAAGGTCAAGTTTAAACCCGTAGTGTAAAGCAAACACCTTAATACAGCTCCGACAAACGTCGCTATATATAAATGAACAATCATTATATATTCTATCCAATTAAACAGCATATTTTACAATCTGTTGCTTTGTGTCTTTGAAGCGAGAAACCAAAGATTTTCTGTAGTTGTTTTTCGTTTTTCTAGTGATATTGTGTACATGCACGTCGTGGCAATTGTGGAACGATTTTTTTACTGAACTTGCATTCATGTTATGCAGCGATCTGCTCTGGACGTGTTGTCTGGATTTAATAAGAACTTGTACTGACTGTGCGACAATTGTACTCACAGTTTCAACAAGTGGGTGGAGTAAACCGTTTCCGCTGAACGCAGTTGTGTCTAATCTTTTGTACTTCAAAGGGAGCAGAGCCGCACAGTGGCGGATATTCAAACAAAAGTCGGACAAAACCTCAAATGTTACCTATTTTGGCTGAAAATCACAATTTAAGCTAATTTTGAGGTGCTGAGCTCATTTTTGATTCAAAATTCGTAAAATATTAAATGCATTTTTCTATACAGTGTCAACCTTTCTTATAACTATGATCCCGTTTTCATGATAGATTTTCCGTTACTGTTCACCAATGTCAGCTATATCATAAAAAATGAAGAACACTACTTTAAACCCATTGTATAACGTGTTGGTTTACTGTAGATTGTCTAACTATTTTACACAAAACACCATGCGCCTCCATAACAGCAACAAAGCTTCAAAATGTCCTTAAACCTTTTTGCGCATCTAGGCGCAGAACGAGACCGTGATATTCGAAAAGTAGAGGTTATTTCCCATAGAATGTATACTATGTGACCGTTCCGAAATGATTCCGAAATTTGTACAGGATACATAAGTGAAAAAAGTATTTTTGGTCTGACCACCTCAAACATATTTAAACGAAAAAGTCATAGTTCCAAACAAATTTACGGGATGTATGTTAATCGCTAACCAAGTTCTTTCGTTCTTCTACACAATGAAACTAGTTTCGCTAAAATCGGACCAAAATCAAAAGAGCAACATGCATTTGAAGTTAACAGAGCAATTTTGGTTTCGGAAATGAAGATCATTAAAAAGTCCGTATTTTGCTACGTTTGAACTGATGTTAAAAATCGTGTTCTTATCCAATGATCATAAAATTTTGAATATACATCATACAATACATGAGAAATTTAGGCAAAATATAAAATCTGAATATGTTTTCGTCAGCCTCCAGCCACTGTGCGGCGTTACGCTTTTACCCCGAGTGGGCAGTAAGCATAGAGATGGTAATAGAATAGGGATTTGTCTCATTGTCGCAATACACACGCTTGCAATACATTTACATTAAATCAATTGGGGTGTGTTTGGGCAAATGGAGTTGTGGTACATTGGTGTTTTCAAATGTGTGCCCGAGATACATGCGTAGCAGATTTCAAATTTATTAATAGGTCCAAAATTTCGAGTGGGTAATTACCCACTCGGTTATTTTTTAGTGGGTAGTACTACCCATACTACCCACGCTACCCGACGGGCCTGAAAGGGAGCTGTCTGTCAAGCGATTTCCGGGGGATCTACCCACTCCAAAAAGGAGTCAAGAGAGTCACGTTAAAATTCGCGTCACTGCTGCCGCTGTCTGTGGTACTCGAGGAATTCAGCAAGAAATCAGAACAGTGTCTGCTGAGCGGGAACAGTTCTGGGTCTATCTGAGCCGCCTCGATCCGAGCCATACAGTGGATGAAATCGTCACTATGACCCAAGAATGCCTGGGAATGAGCGATACACCCAAAGCAATATTGTTGGACAAGAAGGATGCGGATCTCACGAAAATCAACTTTGTTTTCTTCCGAGTCGAGTTTCCTCAATTGAAGGACGTATCGTGTCCTGAACTGAAGCGTCTACTTGGTCAACTGGAGTGCTGGTTTGCAAATTTAACTTCGACCAGCAGAGATAGGATAGATCCCGTCAATAGGTTACATCGGCCTCCGGGATGCACCGCTGCACAGTGGGGCCGGGTCGGCCAAAACCTCCAAAATTTATTGTCGATTTTCACACATTTTATATTTTTTTTTTCTAAATGTACATTTAGAGCTGTATTCGCCAAATTTTTGAGTCAATCGATTGAAAAATATAAGTGCTACATTTTTTTGAACCGTACAAGGCCTTGAAAATCTGCAAGAATTCGAGTGACAAAAAGTTTTTGTTCATTCTAATTCATCTCGCTTTAATAGGTACTACCACGTTAATTTAACAACACATATAGGCGTTTCTAATAGAAAATCATCTCAGAAATTCAATGGTGTATTTAGATTTGAGAAATAGTGAGTATTTAAAAAGTTACCAATAAAATCATTATAACTATGTTGTTTAACGCGGACTTATTTACATTCAGAGTGTCATCTCTTTATCGGTAAAACCGTGTTGAAGGATCTCATCTAGTACAACTGACGTACAATTTTATCTAGTTTTCAAAAATCATAGTGCCATCTTGCGCCGTTTTGCACCGAAAGTTGATATTTGGACATTTTTAAAATTAGTTTTTTTCAATGGAGACGCGTGGTATTTTTTGATTTCATGAAGTTTTGCATTTTTATTCACCAGTGTATTTCTTTTTCTGAGCGCTGCTTGTAAATTCAGGGTTTGGGGCGACTTCCTTGATACAAATATAAGTCTTGTTTCTACATTTTCACAGTTATCTGCAGTATAGAAAAATTCAAATAAATACAAGCCAACGGGGCAAACTAACTGCAACTATTATTATATCTTTCCATGAATCCTATCTCGTTGGTAGGTATTGGTCGTTAGCTTTACTGGTGACCGATGTAAAGTAAACACGTGAGTGTGAGAAGTGTTCTTTTTTACCCGATTTTTAGTTATTGGCCAGTAATGCAACATTTATTTTCAAGTGCAAACTCCCTATTGAATCTATCACAATCAACTATCAAATTCAAAATCTCCCTCAATAATTCACTTCCAAATTGGTGAGAGTTGCATGCAAAAACGCTCAGGGTTCTATTTCAAAGCATACACATACAGTGCAAAGTATAGGAAGGAATATGGTAAATGTTTTCGTACGCAAAACAAAGTCAGTACCCACAAAGAGAGATATTCATATCATTATTGGAATTGAAAATCAATGGAAAGGTATTGTGCGGCTTAGCTGCAGTATGCATCGTATGATCAACTGTGAATAGAGCATAGTAGAGCATGATTTGAGATCTTCATCAAAATCAAATAAACCTGTCATCTTTTAATAGCTTTGGCGATAACTATAAATAAATAAACCAATAAAAATGTAAGGCATTCTATCAACCACCTTAAGATATGCTATCTTTTATAACTATTCTAAACGCATACGTTTATAAATAAGTAAAAAAAGAGATATGAAGGGATTATTTTTTCTACGGTGGTATTCAGATTGAACTGAAGATCTACAAAAAAATTATAAAATTACATCATTTTTTATTCACTAGATTTCGATAAATTGGAACCACCCTATCTAACTCGATACTAAGGACTACCCAAGGAAATCAAAATGTTTCTGTTCACTTACGAAGTATCGAAGTAAATTCACTTTAGCGAAATTTAAAAAAAAACTTTTAGAACCATCCTAGGCTGTCTAATTTTCAATTTAGTGTCCTAATTTAATTAAAATCGAGTTCAGCGCACCAAAATTACCCTTAGATGATATTTTCAGACATTTTAAACTACTTTTGAGGTTTTGTCCAGCTTTTGTATGGAGTGGATCCACTGTGCGCTGCTTGTATTATGGAAGCCCGCGATCCCCCCGCCACAATCCAGCTACTCCAGCCAAAATTCTCCAGCCGTCCCGGTCCTGTGTGCGGGAGAGGAAAAAGGGTCTTCCAAACTTCCTACTGCGGCAAGCATCCATTTATTTCGAAACCTTCCAGCACCGAAATGTTCTTCGATTCCAGACGTTCTTCGATTCCAGATTCCTCTCATGCGAGCGACCCGCACCCGTTTACGAGAGGCACTTAGTCCAACTGCATTGAGTACAATGCTCGGTTTCCAGTCACCGGAACGCCCACTTACCACCAGTCGTGGGGAAGCCCTTAGCCCCCCTATCACAGTCGAGTCCTTCCAACCAGCAGCCGCCGTCCCGGTCCTGTGATGGAGTTGGGACGGGGAGTATTCCGCAAACTTACAGCAGGTAAGTATAATGCATCTGTGAGATCTTCCTTGCCTCAAAACTCTTCGATTTCCAACCTTGGTCAACAACGAGACAAGCTGCTACTGTACTTCCAGAACGTTGGTGGTATCAATTCAATCGTTAAGGAATATCGCCTTGCAGTCTTCGATAACAGTTTTGATATCATCGTCTTCGTCAAAACGTGGTTAAACGATGACACGCTTCCCAGTCAGATGTTCGGTACTGGATATGAGGTTTTTCGTTGCGTTGCGTTACGTTGTAACGATGATTTTGGCGGATTGCACACTGACTTCATCATGTTTGACTGCTGATTAACTAATAATTTAATTCATACCAATCCGACTCACATTAAAACCTCAACAACATGATAGCCATCATTGCCGGCCCCCATCTTCATCGTTCACGGGGAAGGATAAGGTAGACAGGAAGTGTTGATGCTCCACCTACTTAACGGAAGGACGACGATTCATCAAACTCTTCCATAGGTGTCGCAGAGTTGGTTGGAAGGGTATCAGGTCTAGGATTCGCTCCAAGGAAGCGATGCGACCTAAAAAGCATATTTTATTAGGTAGTTGTTTAGTTCGTCCTCGAGTGCACGATGACTCGGAAAATAAAAGATTTTGTTTAGTTTTTGGTTCTTTTTAAACTCTGGGCAGCCGGCTACCGAGAGTATCCTATGTTCCCTAAACAAAAGCAATTTGAACTCCACACAGCCGACCGTGGGAGTATTGCCTAGGTAAGCTAATCTTATCTGCGTAATGGGCCGGATCACTATTTATTGAAACAGTATTTAGACGTAATTTGTTACTTCTTCTCAACGATATATTTATTGGCTTGAAAACTACCGAGTGATAACACATCATACAGGCAAAGATAGCGCGAGATGTTATAAATCATGGAAAGTATTTCTTATTTTCCATATCGGATTGTTTTTGGAATACAAGTATACGAGTGATAATAACGAACACTGAAGGGAAATATAAAGGATTGTTAACCTGATGCACGGACAATAAAGGAGCTTGAAATTAGGTTCATAAAAACAGACGCATCGAATTTTCAATACGTATTGACCCGTGATCATCGATACTAGTCAGATTAGTCGCACCCTTTCATTCTGCTACTATCGGCAGAAGGCTGATAGCATCCAGTCGTCGCCGGTCTAAGGACCAAATGTCATCAATAGACTTAGACTCGCGTGGAGGCATGAGATAGGCAACTTGTGAGAATTTTGTTATCCCGCCGTTTGACGACCTGGATATGAGGTTTTTCGTTGCGGCCTTAAAAATAACCGAAAAATCTACTGGAGCTGGTGTATTAGTAGCAGTTGATCGCAGCTTGAAGGCATGAATTGTTTAGAAGACTTTCTGAGACTGCCTCGAACAGGTCTGGACGATAATTGAGCTTGATTACCGTAAGTTGTACTTGATTGCGTTGTACGTCCCACCCGATCGAGTCCGACATCGAATATGTTGACGCACAGTGCAGCTCAATTTTTACCATCCTCGAAGATGCTAAATCGGTTGATGAGATCATCGTGCTAGGATATTTCAATCTTCCCAACGTGGAAATCTTCCCGTAATGGATTTCTTTAGCCGTATTCCGATCACTCCGCCGCCTTGATCTTTGTTTTGTCAGCGATCAGGTTTCTGTGACATCAGTAGTGATGGTTCCATCTCTGCTAGTGAAACTAGCACTAGCACATCACCTACCATTTATCGCCACGACCGATTGCACTCTGGCGCATGATTACAACGTTCATCCGATCCTCCTCTCATACAACTTCCACAAAGCTGATCGCAGTATCTATTTATTTATTTATAATTGATATCAACAGACACAGTGTGGTCCTAATGATAATTTCTTAATCTATTTAAAAAGTCGAATTGTAATCTGCTACATGGAATGTGAAGATCGAACTCGAATGACACTCTGTTGAAGGTCCGTCTCAATTCGATGGACACCGTTAAGATAATGAGGATTCCACACAACTGAACAATATTCGAGAGTTGAGCGAACGAGTCAGCAGTAGAGAGATTTCAAGCAGTAAATATCAGAAGAGTGCTTAGATATTCTCATTATGAGCCCCAAACAGCGTGATGCCTTTGCGACAATATAGCTGATATGCTGTTTAAACGTCAGTTGTTCATCGAGAAAAACTCCGAGATCTTTGACACAATTCGCTCTGTCAATCGTGGATTCAGCTAGACAGTAATCGAATCGAATTGGGGTTTTTTTCCTCGAGAACGTAATGACCGTACATTTCTTGGGGTTTAGGGTCATTCGGTTGAGCTCGCACCATTCCGCAAAGGTTACCAGTTGGCGTTGAAGGAAAGCTGCATCATCAGTATTCCGGATTCTATGGTATAACTTGAGGTCGTCGGCGAAAGACCACGGTGGTCCTTCTAAACAAAAGTTGACGTCGTTGAAATACAGAAAAAAAAATCAATGGACCGAGATGGCTGCCTTGCGGAATACCAGATGAAGCAAAGAACTCTTCGGATACGCAATCACCTATCTTGACTGCTAGACGACGATCACTGAGATACGATTGCATCCAACGGGAATATTAGTACCAAAGCCAAGTCTGTCCAGCTTTGCCACTGCAATAGAGTGATTAATCTTGTCAAAAGCAGCTGAAAGGTCCGTGTAGATAACGTCAGTTTGAAGGCCGTCCGACATGGCATCTGAGTCTCGGAGATATACTGTTTGCAGTGGCTGAAGATGGGTTCCAACACAGCCATTTCAAACAGCTTAGGAACTGCGTTTAGCGTTGTCAACTACCTTTTTATCACCTTTTTGTGAACTGGAAACATGAAGGAGGATTTCCAGAGTTCGGGAAATACTCCGGTTGTTAGCGACAATTGAAACAGATGACAAAAAGGTTCAATTACACCGGCAGAGCATTTTTTTAGAATAATAGTTGGTATGCCATCTGGGCCTGCCGAAATTGAAGCCTTCATTTTGCCAATCGCCAGTTGTACCATATTATTGTCGATATTGATAGAGTTCAAAGACTGGTATGATTGAGGTACATTAAGAGCCGCACGTGAAACCTGGGTCGGTGTCAGTTTCTCATTGGAGAAAACACTCGCGAACTTTTCAGAGAATAGTTAGCAAATCTCCTGTAAACTAGAGCTTATACGTCCTCCATAGTTCATCGTTGAAGGCAACCCGGATTCCTTTCTTTGCTCGTTTACATGCTTCCAGAATGTTTTAGGTTCGGACTTCAACTTACGTTGCACGTTTCGCAAGTAATCGGCATGGCAACGCTTCGATGTCTTTTTATAGACTTGGTTAACATGAACGTAGTGTTGTCGCAGCACGCAGCCCCCAAACTTGGAGTACTTCTGCAGAGCGGCTCTTTTATTCACTTTTAACCGTCTCAGCTCAGCAGTGTGCCACGCTGGGTGCTTAGATTGAAGGCCACTTCTTTTGGGTACATAGCGATCGATAGCATAGCTCATAATATTGGAGAAGGTCTGCACTGCAACGTTCACATTATCATTGTCGAGAATTTCAGTCCAGTGGATATTCGACAGGAAGTCAATAATGCTATTATAGTCGGCTTTTCTAAAATTATAGCTGACGGTGTCAGAAGCATTGCAGTCATGTTTCACTCGAATCGCTTCAAGCAGGGGAGGGTGGTGTCTAACAGTCTTTACCAGGGGGAACGGTGCTGCGGTAACCTTTGGCACGTAGTCAGATTTGCTCGAAAAACAGAGATAAAGGATTCTGTTGTTCTCGTTCACCACATTATTCGTTTGGCGCAGCAGATTTAGACTGTAGCAGTCAAGCAGACTGGTGATACCATAATGAAAAGATGACAGTTCGGGATCAGCGAACATAAATCCGTCAGAAGCAGAGCGCCATTTTAATGCAGAGAAATTGAAATCGCCAACAATCAGGATCTCATCAACCGGGCTTGCTTGAGCGGAAATCCGTTCCAGTGACTCAGTATGTGAATCAATCAATGTCGAATCGCGAGTGCGGTCCGGTGGAAGATAAACCACGCAAAGAAAAAGTGCGTAGCCAGCCAGTTTGATTCGCACCCACACCTGCTCGACACAGACCCCCAAAGTATCGTCAATCAGTTGCGCTTTCAATCGACGATGGATAGCTACAAGTACCCCGCCGCCGGTAGCCTTGAGACTGTTGCGTGAGCTGCGATCAGTACGGAAAACGTCGTAGTTGGCACCAAATGCTTGCACTGACAGAGTGCTGTCGCTAAGCCATGTATCTGTGAGGGCGATTATGTCGAAGCAGTCATCCGAACTTGCTATCAAATAATCGTCGATTCCTGAATTCATACCTCCGGCATTCTGATAATATATTTGAAGGTTTGAATGCCGCGATTGACTGGAAGCGAGGAGCTGATCAATGCTTGCATTAACAAAATCAGGTTCGTACTTGCCGTTGGTATCGATTTGGAAGACCCCTTCACCACTCCTGCACACAGGACCGGGACGACTGGTGAACGCTGGCTGCAATGGCTCGACTGTGGCAGGGGGATCAAGGGCTTCCATAGTGCTAGCTGCAGTGCGTCCCAGGGTGCGATGAGTCATACCAGTGCATAGAGTGCTTAGTCCTTCTGTGATCGTTGTAGAGCCGAATGTGCTATGAAGAGACGTGCTCGTTACGATGGGATCAAAATTTTGTTTTTGACATTGAAGATTCACAGCGGCGGTAGAGTTGTGTTCATCAGCAGACTGTAAGTGAAATTTACATTGAGGGCGTGCAGCATCTTGTATTGCTTCGGAAGGACATACAGTCAGGTCTCCTACTGCGCGATTAACTGGGGGCGTGAAAAAGGAATCCGCGTTGTAGGATACCCGTAGCTTATGGGATTTCGACTGATTGGGGCTGTGGCCGATTATTTCGTCCGCGTGAACATGTAGCGCCATACTTTCTTTGGCAAAGTTGTTGTGCTCACTTGGGCCTACAACTTAGAGTTATAGGGTATCCAATTAGTTGATAACTATGCCGCCTGGGGTGCTATGAAAAAAGAGTAAATAAATCGAACTTCTCGTCGTAAATTCGACTATCATCAAATGGATCCAATGTCCAATATATCAAGTCTCTGATTATTTCGGGGAATTTATAAAAGAAGTCCAGAGCTTCTAGTAGTAGAAAGTATAACTCGCAATTGCCCCACCAGGCGGCGCTGGTGCTAATGCCAATATTTAACACATGTTAAAATAACTCTATATCTCGACATCGTGATTAGATAGAGTAGTACTGTCTTCAGTAAAGTTGCTCGAGAGGTCGCGGACTACCCAACGATAACAGATTAGTTTGGAATACTCTCACTATGCGGTGCTAGTGAGCGTAGAAGATTTCAGCACATTGTAGATTATGGTGTATCGCAAATGTCTAATAACTAAAATGGTGTTTTCGGTAAAGTTCTCGGGGAGGTCAAAGGCTACTCGATTATGGATAGATTAACTTGGAATGTATCCGCCAGGCGGCGCTAGTGAGCATCATTTTTCAAAGCATGTATCTCGAGATCATGATCATTTGGAAGGGTGGTGTCTTTGGCAATATTCATAGGCAGGTCGAGCTCTGTCCTACGGCGAACAAATTAGTTCAGAACTCGCCCACTAGATGGCGCTAATGCGAACGAAATTATATTATAGATATATTTCCAAAGTCTGATAATTTAGGTAAATGCTGTTTTGGTAAAATTATCCAGGGGGACAAGTGCTGTTTGACAATGTGTAGAAAAATTTCGATTTTACCCGCTACGTGACGCTAGTGAGCACGAATTTTTCCTTTCAATTTCTGCATCTTGTATCTCGAGATCATGATCATTTGGAAGGGTGGTGTCTTTGGCAATATTCATAGACAGATCGAGCTCTGTCCTAAGGCGACCAAATTAGTTCGGAATTTGCCCACTATTCGTCTCTAATAAGAATGAAAATTATAAAAAAATATAAAACATTATGGATATATTTCTAAAGTCTGATAATTTAGGAAAACGCTGTTTTTGGTAAAGTCTCCAGGGGGACAAGTGCTGTTTGACAATGTATAGAAAAATTATGCAGCATTTTACCCGCTAGGGGACACTAGTGAGCACGCATTTTTCTTTTCAATTTCTGCATCTCAACATTAAGGCAGTTTAGAAGGGTGGTGTCTTCAACAAAGTTGCTCGAGTGGTCGAGGATTACCCAACGGTAACAGATTAGTTTAGAATACTCTCACTATGCTGCGCTAGTGAGCGTACATGCTTTCAGCACGTGGTAGATTGTGATACATCTCAAATGCCTAATGATTGCGCTTTCGGCAAAGTTCTTGAAGGGCTCAAGAACTACTCGATTATGGATAGATTAAATTGGAATGGACCCGCAAGGTTACGATAGTGAGCAAGTATATATTTTAAATTCTGTATCTCGAGATCATGATAATTTTCAACGGTGATGTCTTTGGTAATATTCATTGGCAGGTCGAGTTTTGCCTTACGGTGAACAGATTAGTTTAGAACTCACCCATTAGGCGGCGCAAAGGAGGATAAAACTTTCAGAATATTGTAGATCTATTTTTAAAGTCTGGGAATTCAGGGGACTGTAGGTGACGCTAGTAAGCACGTGACACTAGTTAGCACGCATTTTTTTGAATTTCAGCATTTCAACATTAAGGCAGTTTAGAAAGGTGGTGTCTTCAACAAAATTGTTTGATAGGTGGGCGTGGAAGCTTTCAGCATATGGTAGATTATGAGTTATCTCAGAAGTCTAATAAATTAGAAATATGGTATTGTCGAAAGCTTTTGAGGAAGAATAAGGGCTATTATGGATAGATTATTTACTGCTCTGATTCTTGTTAATTTTATCTAAATTTCTGAAGTAGCCTCATAACGGATAAAAAGATCGTAATCATCAACGCATTCTCTGGCGCATAATAATAGTATTTAAAACCAATCTGCCATCATCAGACAGGTCTAGATCTACCGATGAATTTTACCGAAGAAAGCCTTCTTCTAAACTGTCGTGTGCTGAAATTCGTAAACTGAAATCCACGTTAATCTGATAACACCAAATTATCAGGCTTTAGAAATATATCAATAATATTAAAAAAGTTCCATTCTTATTAGCGACGCCTAGTGGGCAAGTTCCGAACTAATTTGGTCGCATTAGGACAGAGCTCGACCTGTCTATGAATATTGCCAAAGACACCACCCTTCCAAAAGATCATGATCTCGAGATACATGATATGAAAAATAATTCTCACTAGCGCCAACTGGCCGGTTCATTTCACTTTAATCTATCTATAATCGAGTAGCCTTTGGCCTCATCAAGAACTTTACTGAAAACATCATCTTTCTAAGTTATTAGACTTTTGAGATATATCATTAAACTAAACTTTATATCGAGATGCAGAAATTGGAAGGAAAAAATCGTGCTCACTAGCGTCACCTAGCGGGTAAAATCGAAATTTTTCTATACATTGTCAAACAGCACGTGTCCCCCTGAAGAACTTTACCAAAAACAGCGTTTAACTAAATTATCAGACTTTAGAAATATATCTATAATGAAGAGAAAGTTTCATTCTCATTAGCGCCGTCTAGTGGGCGAGTTCTGAACTAATTTGTTCGCCGTAGGACAGAGCTCGACCTGCCTATGAATATTGCCAAAGACACCACCCTTCTAAATTATCATGATCTCGAGATACATGCTTTGAAAATAATGCTCACTAGCGCCGCCTGGCGGGTCCATTCCAGTTTAATCAATCCATAATTGAATAGCCTTTGACCTCCACGAGAACTTTGCCGAAAACACCATTTTTCCAAGTTATTAGTCTGTTGAGATATATCATATTCTACAATGTGCTGAAAGCTTCTACGCTCACTAGCGCCGCATAGTGAGAGTATTCCAAACTAATCTGTTATCGTTGGGTAGTCCGCGACCTCTCGAGCAACTTTACTGAAGACAGTACTATTCTATCTAATCACGATGTTGAGATATAGAATTATTTTAACATGTGTTGAATATTGGCATTAGCACTAGCGCCGCCTGGTGGGGCAATTGCGAGTTATACTTTCTACCATCAAGAAGCTCTGGACTTCTTTTATAAATTCCCCGAAGACACCACCTTTCGAAATAATCAGAGACTTGATGTATTGGACATTTGATGATAGTCGAATTTACGACGAGAAGTTCGATTTATTTACTCTTTTTTCATAGCACCCCTGGCGGCATAGTTCTCAACTAATTGGATACCCTATAACTCTAAGTTATAGGCCCAAGTGAGTACAACAACTTTGTCAAAGAAAGTATGGCGTTACATGTTGACACGGACGAAATAATCGGCAACAGCCCCAATTAGTCGAAATCCCATAAGCTACAGGTATCCTACAACGCGGATACCGCACAGTAGGAATCCGCGCAGTAGGAAGCCGCGTTGTAGGAATCCGCGTAGTAGGAGACCCGACTGTATACCCTTCTTGGCTTTACCTGACACAGAAGTCGCCGATTCGTCAGGTAGACCGAGATCGCTCGCCGGGGTACAAGAAGTTGGACAGACGAGTTTATCCGGAACAGCTTGGCGCTACTGTCCATCACCAGATGTATTCTTCTCCGCGGCAATCCTGAATGACCCTTTCGGCCAAGTGACCCTTTCGGCCAAATAACCCTTTCAGCCAAATGACCCTTTCAGCCAAATGACCCTTTCGGCCAAATGACCCTTTCGGCCAAATGACCCTTTCGGCCAAATGACCCTTTCGGCCAAATGACCCTTTCGGCCAAATGACCCTTTCGGCCAAATGACCCTTTCGGCCAAATGACCCTTTCGGCCAAATGACCCTTTCGGCCAAATGACCCTTTCGGCCAAATGACCCTTTCGGCCAAATGACCCTTTCGGCCAAATGACCCTTTCGGCCAAATGACCCTTTCGGCCAAATGACCCTTTCGGCCAAATGACCCTTTCGGCCAAATGACCCTTTCGGCCAAATGACCCTTTCGGCCAAATGACCCTTTCGGCCAAATGACCCTTTCGGCCAAATGACCCTTTCGGCCAAATGACCCTTTCGGCCAAATGACCCTTTCGGCCAAATGACCCTTTCGGCCAAATGACCCTTTCGGCCAAATGACCCTTTAGGCCAAATGACCCAAATGACCCTTTCGGCCAAATTACCCTTTCGGCCAAATGACCCTTTCGGCCAAATGACCCTTTAGGCCAAATGACCCAAATGACCCTTTCGGCCAAATGACCCTTTCGGCCAAATGGCCCTTTCGGTCAAATGACCCTTTCGGCCAAATGACCCTTTCGGCCAAATGACCCTTTCGGCCAAATGACCCTTTCGGCCAAATGACCCTTTCGGCCAAATGACCCTTTCGGCCAAATGACCCTTTCGGCCAAATGACCCTTTCGGCCAAATGACCCTTTCGGCCAAATGACCCTTTCGGCCAAATGACCCTTTCGGCCAAATGACCCTTTCGGCCAAATGACCCTTTCGGCCAAATGACCCTTTCGGCCAAATGACCCTTTCGGGCAAATGACCCTTTCGGGCAAATGACCCTTTCGGGCAAATGACCCTTTCGGGCAAATGACCCTTTCGGGCAAATGACCCTTTCGGGCAAATGACCCTTTCGGGCAAATGACCCTTTCGGGCAAATGACCCTTTCGGGCAAATGACCCTTTCGGGCAAATGACCCTTTCGGGCAAATGACCCTTTCGGGCAAATGACCCGTTCGGGCAAATGACCCTTTCGGGCAAATGACCCTTTCGGGCAAATGACCCTTTCGGGCAAATGACCCTTTCGGGCAAATGACCCTTTCGGGCAAATGACCCTTTCGGGCAAATGACCCTTTCGGGCAAATGACCCTTTCGGGCAAATGACCCTTTCGGGCAAATGACCCTTTCGGGCAAATGACCCTTTCGGGCAAATGACCCTTTCGGGCAAATGACCCTTTCGGGCAAATGACCCTTTCGGGCAAATGACCCTTTCGGGCAAATGACCCTTTCGGGCAAATGACCCTTTCGGGCAAATGACCCTTTCGGGCAAATGACCCTTTCGGGCAAATGACCCTTTCGGGCAAATGACCCTTTCGGGCAAATGACCCTTTCGGGCAAATGACCCTTTCGGGCAAATGACCCTTTCGGGCAAATGACCCTTTCGGGCAAATGACCCTTTCGGGCAAATGACCCTTTCGGGCAAATGACCCTTTCGGGCAAATGACCCTTTCGGGCAAATGACCCTTTCGGGCAAATGACCCTTTCGGGCAAATGACCCTTTCGGGCAAATGACCCTTTCGGGCAAATGACCCTTTCGGGCAAATGACCCTTTCGGGCAAATGACCCTTTCGGGCAAATGACCCTTTCGGGCAAATGACCCTTTCGGGCAAATGACCCTTTCGGGCAAATGACCCTTTCGGGCAAATGACCCTTTCGGGCAAATGACCCTTTCGGGCAAATGACCCTTTCGGGCAAATGACCCTTTCGGGCAAATGACCCTTTCGGGCAAATGACCCTTTCGGGCAAATGACCCTTTCGGGCAAATGACCCTTTCGGGCAAATGACCCTTTCGGGCAAATGACCCTTTCGGGCAAATGACCCTTTCGGGCAAATGACCCTTTCGGGCAAATGACCCTTTCGGGCAAATGACCCTTTCGGTCAAATGACCCTTTCGGCCAAATGACCCTTTCGGCCAAATGACCCTTTCGGCCAAATGACCCTTTCGGCCAAATGACCCTTTCGGCCAAATGACCCTTTCGGCCAAATGACCCTTTCGGCCAAATGACCCTTTCGGCCAAATGACCCTTTCGGCCAAATGACCCTTTCGGCCAAATGACCCTTTCGGCCAAATGACCCTTTCGGCCAAATGACCCTTTCGGCCAAATGACCCTTTCGGCCAAATGACCCTTTCGGCCAAATGACCCTTTCGGCCAAATGACCCTTTCGGCCAAATGACCCTTTCGGCCAAATGACCCTTTCGGCCAAATGACCCTTTCGGCCAAATGACCCTTTCGGCCAAATGACCCTTTCGGCCAAATGACCCTTTCGGCCAAATGACCCTTTCGGCCAAATGACCCTTTCGGCCAAATGACCCTTTCGGCCAAATGACCCTTTCGGCCAAATGACCCTTTCGGGCAAATGACCCTTTCGGGCAAATGACCCTTTCGGCCAAATGACCCTTTCGGCCAAATGACCCTTTCGGCCAAATGACCCTTTCGGCCAAATGACCCTTTCGGCCAAATGACCCTTTTGGCCAAATGACCCTTTCGGCCAAATGACCCTTTCGGCCAAATGACCCTTTTGGCCAAATGACCCTTTCGGCCAAATGACCGTTTCGGCCAAGTGACCCTTTCGGCCAAATGACCTAAAAAACAAGTAATTCATGTGATTATGCCCTTTATTAAACGTTATTCGCGTTACTCCATCATAAAATGTGAACGATGAAATGTTTATCGTTTTAAAAGCGTAAAAGAAACTTTTTCACTGTGTTTGGATCATGAAGAATCTCTCAATAAAAAATCCTAACAATTTTTGACATATTTTTATAATTTTTACTATTTGCAGTCAAAATACAATTTTATTTTTCAATATGATTCCAAACGCCATTGAAATGTAGTGGTTCTCGAGACATTTTAAATGTTTTTAAAAAACACAACTATTTTGTTTTATTAGTACCTTTTCATAAGTTATTCGCATTTCTCCATCAACAATAATAAATTTTTCAAAACGCCCATAACATTTTCTGAAACTTTCCCATTGACACCTAGGCGATATTGTAAACCATTTGTTAGCTACACGAAAACTATATAGTTTAATCATCACACCCTATGGTTAAATAATATTTTGATTGTTTTTGTAGAGCTCTCAATTGGTTTACAATATCGCCTTGACGTCAATGGGAAAGTTACAGGAAATGTTATGGGCCTTTTGAAAAACCAATTGTTGTTGATGGAGAAAGGCGAATAACTTATGAAAATGTAGTAATAAAACAAAATATTTGTGCTGCAAAACAAGATTTAAAATGTCTCGAGAACATTTAGAATCACCTTCAAAAATAAAATTGTATTTTCGACTGCAAATAACAAGAATTATAAAAATATGTCAGAAGTGGTCAGGAATTTTATTTAATGAATGCTACTCCGTGATCCAAATACACTGCAAAAAATTCTTTTGCGTCTTTAAAACGATAAACATTTGATTGTTGACATTTTATGATGGAGTGACGCGAATAACTTTTAAATAATTACACGAATGTTTTTGTTGGAGCAAAATTCCATATATCTCGACAACTATCGCCATTTGAAAGAGTTTTGTTAAATACACTTTGATTTAAAATAATACTTAGAATTATATACTGTAATAAAATTATAGTTTGGCATGTCAATAAGTATTACAATTAAAAACATGTATAAAGTTATTGTTAGAAAAACTTTCTTACCGATAAATTCTCCATCATGCAATCACATTCAAAATGTTTCTTTTCTCTAGGTTTTTGTTGACAAAATATAAAAATTTAAAGAATGGGTTTTTTGAAATTCGAATTTTCAATATAAATTTATGTATTTGTGAAAAATGGCTCAACTTTTTTTTCAGTTTATGTTTTTTTCGTAAAGAAGTATTCATTCACTTGGTCAATTGGTATGAAATTTAAAAACATTTATAAAGTTATTGTTAGAAAAACTTTTGTACCGATAAATTTTTCATCATGCTATCACATTCAAAATGTGTCTTTTGTCTAGGTTTTTGTTGACAAAATATAAAAATTTAAAGAATTTTTTTTTTTTGCAAAATGACTCAACATTTTTTTCAGCTTATATTTTTTTGTAATGAAGTAGGGAAATATGGGGAGACTTGACCAGGTTTTCAGCTAAAACTGCATAAATCTCTAAAAAGCCTTCAATCCCTCAAAAATCATTGAGATATAATGTGCAAAGTTATTGTGCGTCTTCATGATTTTTCGCAGAATTTTCATTTTAATTTTTGAAAAGTTACAAAAGTTTTTCTGTGTTCGTTTTTTTGGTCAAGTCTCCCCACTGCGGGGAGATTTGACCAAGGGAATTTTGAAAAATCATATCAAAAAATAATGACATAAAACATAATGTAAATATTTTTTCCATATTGTCGAGTTCCGTAGGTAGAAGTAAAAAATATAAAAGGGTTGCATTTGATAAATTTCGATTTTTTAATGCATTTCTTTTTAAGAATTAACTGTACTGCTTCAATTGCATGTTCACACGCCACGAAATCAGTCCTACTATTGCTAACTTTGTTTACTAATACTAAAATATAAAGACTTATGTTTGAGGTGGGATTTTTTATGGCGTGATTAACATTAACAGTAGATACCAAAGCATAATAAATATCAGGAATTTTGCATATTTCTTCAGCTAATTGCCACTTGGTCAAGTCTCCCCAACATTAGTTGTTGCGTTCAATGTCATGCAAATTCTAGTAATAACTATTCCAATGTTCCAATTTATGTAAAATCATTTCACTGCTTCATAAGGATTAAGATGGTATATTAGTCCTTTAATAGTAATTAGTAGACGAGTAGATATGTCTATACAAAGTTTGACAAAAATTACATCATTTAATGCAAATTTATTAATCACGTAATATTTTCTGTAAGGAAAGGATTTTTCATTCCAAACTTTTGAAATTACTTGAAGGGATCGAAACAAGTATAAAAATATTTTTGAAAAAATTTTAAGAATCTAATAGAAGACGCCATAGCCAATAATAGAATTTTGCGCTTGGTCAAGTCTCCCCATGTTCCCCTATTCATTTACTGTAACTCGTTCTCAGATAGTTTTGCTGTATAAAACAGAGTAATCGACCGAATTTTTTGGAAAATGATGCACGTAGAAACGTCTAGCACTTTTGAAAAGTTGCTCTAGTATCGAAATATTGCAATTCCCAGAAGAAACCGTGGAGATTTATAAACCGAACACAACTGAAAAGTTTCATTCAAATCGACGATGGTCATATTTTGCGATCGGCCGGTTTCTCATGGAATCCCTCAATAGTTGTTACTGAAATTGCTGATTTGTCTAGAAGCTTTCGTAAGTTTAATTGAATATCTGGTCAATTCCCCATATACGTTATTAGAAAAGTTTTAACCCATTGGTACTGCTCACTATGCGAGCGATGGTATTCCTGTGGGTGGATCAGATTAATTAATTACGAATTTTAAATTCTAAAAAAAATATATGATAAGATGTTGATAAATTAACTTTCTAATTTTTTTGTATAGAACCAACCTGAACTTCAAGTGGCTTTTGTATGTTTCAACTCTCGAATTTGATCTGCTATTAGATGCATCTAGCTATAATTTTATCAAGTAATCACAAAACCGATAGACTCGATATAACTTGTATTTGCAATCATGCAAGGCCCTATATAACTCAAAATTAGCGCTGGGATTTTTCCGGCGCGCCTCCACGCTTACGCATATCGATAAACGTTATTCGCATCGGGGCAGACAACCGCGCGCAAATAGCACTGTCTGTTTAACACATTCGATCGACTTGCAGTAGGTATTTTCACACACCA
This sequence comes from Topomyia yanbarensis, assembly GCF_030247195.1. Lineage (NCBI taxonomy): Eukaryota > Metazoa > Arthropoda > Insecta > Diptera > Culicidae > Topomyia > Topomyia yanbarensis. The sequence goes on along the minus strand of NW_026683347.1, from coordinate 23,432 downwards.
CCGGATTTGATTGGAATCCAATGGCATCGAGCGCATGGTGCGTGGGTGCACGATTATCTACCGCTTGGCTGGTCGGATCGAAAGAAAGAAAGTATTACGTACATTCGGTGTTTGCACTACCGCACCGCCGCCCCCCGCCCCGAGGCGAGGGACTTGCGATAAAACTTGGGATTGTTTGCGGGTTTGTGGGAGCACCTTTTGCCGGCATGAGTGCTGAGCAAAGTGCGTTAGCTCTTTATAGGACGGCGTGCTCCGGCCATGGATTGCATTGGCAATCGAATTTTATGTACATTTAATTTCGACAATTTATGGGATGAGGTGTTCGTTGAACCATCCGGGTGGGTGGAATAAGTACGTGGCGCGCGGCAGTTTGTCTAAGCTTGTTTATGGACTCGCTTTCTCGAGGTGTATGGTTTGCTCCATAAATTTGATTCGGCTTGCGTGTTTTGTTCTCTTATTGCGATCCGTAAATATTTATTTTCCCGTCATAAAGTTAATTGTTTTTCCAAAATAAGTTTGTTTAGTTCAGGGGGTAAATCGTGTTGAACAATTACTGGAGGAGATTTCTGATAGCTGCGTCAGTTGGCTTTACCTATAGCAGTGTGAGATAGCTTTTAAACTGACTTTAATGGTATAATCGAGAAAATATATTATAATCATTTATTGCTATTTATTTTAGAGTTTTTAACCATACGGTAACTCACTTCCCTTTGAGAATAGAGAAACCTCTAACCCAGCTATTACATATTTCATCGATTTTTTAAACTAATAACTAATTTTTTTCATAATTCCACTCCATATATAAGGTTAACAAATCTCGAGTAAATAGATACAATTAACAAATTGTATCTATTTACTCGAGATTAATATCTTCAACCAATTTCTATGTTCTTGTGTTTAAATTGCCATAAAATTATATTATCCGGTTTTTCAGCAGATTAAGAAACGAAAGATGTAAAACTGAAAAGAGGATTGGCTATCTAGAGCGAAGAAGTTATACATTTTTAAGCGAATCTAAACAAGGCTGACTCATTAAATTATGATTTAAAGGAAATGTGCGTAATCTTTCACCTTTCGAGTGTTGGGAATCGGGCGTTCCAACCGAGTCTAGCATCATTATCGGTTGGGCAGCATAAATTTGATTCGGCAATGATATATTATGCTTGCTGACCGATCAATTTAAGAATTTTTAAAGCTTGCTTTTCATCCCACAGGGTGAATGCGTGGAAGGATGATAATTCTTATTATTTCATTATTTCATTTTAGGAAGGATGGAAATTTTCCATCGCATTGACCAGCGTAGGTAAGTACTTGAGTATTTTTCCCTTTCAAATGACGAAGGCGACCCAAAAAAGGTACAATGCTTCTTCAAAGCATGTTTCATTATAAGTGGTCTTAGCATGAATTCATTGAATAGAGGTCGCCAGCATTTCTCAGTCAAAAGTTTGAAGAGCTCTTAAATTAATTCCAGCTATTCAATTATGCGTAGACGTTGTTATTTCAGAGGAGCGGATGGATGTGTGGGGACCAACAAGAAATTTTAATGATCACCAATTTGATATCCACGTGCTTTGGTGGTATTTATAACATTCAAACAAGAAACATTGAAACACGTAACCTAAATATAGTCGATTGCCGTAGGCTGACTCTATCGGTCAAAAAAGGTTATAAATAAACAAACTAGCTCTCTGTATTTTGTTCAATAAGATTGAAGCCCTCTGTCGATTAGATTGACCGAACAGTAGGGGAATTGTGGGTAAAACCGACACCCCACAACTTTTCCTAGAAATCAAATTTTTATTCATTTCATAATGATACATTATTATTAGTACGTTTATTTAGAGCATTTTACGAAAAATTGGATTTACGTTAGCGCGCCGAATGTCATAAAAATAAACAAAACATACGACAGCAGCGTTCATACTCGTCTGGATGTTAAATTTCGTTGGTAGATTTTAAGGTTTTAACCGAACAAAAGCTTTTAAAATCACCACATTTTTCAGTTCCTATTATTATCGGCCTTTCCTATGATCAACTAGGTGCATTGAAGGCGAGTTTGAGAAATTCAATATTTTTAATTGCTTTTATAAAAAAATGTGCGCTGTTGGGGTAAAACCGACACCCTATGGTTAGGGTAAAACCGACACGCTGTTAAGATGGTTGTGTATACTTGCGATTCATTTCAAAATATTGGGGATCTTTGTGACACTTCAATTAGCTTCTTAGAATACTATAGTATTAGCAGAAATACACAGAAATACTTTTATTGTGTTTATTTCTTGTAAGTCTCTTTAACGGACCACTTCTATGAGATTCGTGATAATACAGCATCCGTATTCTTTCATGTTTTCCTCGATTTCGGCAATTTGAATTGCTTTCATTTTACTTTGATACCTAAAATGAAGTGCAAGAAACATTTAGAAACATTCATCGATTCAAAATATTCATCCGTTACGAAGATTTCCTGTCCCAAAAATCCGAATATCAGTGCAGATCACCGCAGTATGGGTCTCTCTGACACTGCAGTATTCTGGGTCAGTTATCCCCGTTACTAAATAATAGAACACACTCAACATACCTTGATCCCTTCATGATAAGTATACGAAGCTTTCCTAATTTATGGTTTCGTTAAAAACAGCGCTGGAACCATAATTTCCTGTCCGAAAGTTTTTTGTAAACACATGTTTGTTTACCTGTCTATCGGCAACACTACAGCATATCACAAAGTTTTTGAGCACTACGTGAAAATGGTTTGATTGTGGTCAAAATTGGATATATAATCTTTCGTAACACATGTATTACGTTATAATATAATGGAAATTTGAAATAAGTCTTTGAGAGTAAGTTTTATTTCGGAAAAAGTAATACAGGATAACGTTTATCTCATTTTTTGCAAATAAGACTATGAACACCTGCTAGCATAATTGACCATTTATAATCGATCGATTGTCACAGTGTGAAAGCTTGTTGCATAAAGTTATATCTCATGGCCAGCTAGCCATAGTTTCGCATGTTTGTTGATACAAATGACTTGACTTGCATTGATGTCAATTTCTATATCTAGGCAGCAAGTTGAAAAGGGTTTATTTACATTTTAGGGAATCAATGTGTTTGATTGTGTTAGTAGTGTACATAAATAGTAACGGTAGAATATAATGCAACTGTATATCTGTTTCGTAGATAAATTGGTATCAGGAGTATGATTCGAATGTAAGAAGTCAACATCTATCACGTTGTACGATAAATAACAGGTGATTTTTAATAGTATTCGGCATAATCAAATGAAACAAATTAGGTAGACTACAACAATGAAAACTTGGCTGATATTTAGATTAGCGAATAAATTGAATATATTTTTTTGGTACACATTACTTTCAACTATTTACGAAAAATGTTTTGAAATTTTTTTATGAACGTATATTACGATTATTTGTGTTGTCAACCTTCATCACTGACTTTTCATTGCTGAACAATATGTTTCGGTTACCTTAGGCCGAAGAACTCTTGTATGTTTGCAGACAGGGATACAGGTACACAAACCATTTTTTCCGTCCAACTTACGGACTATGTGCCTGAGCATGGTGTACGACTACGCTCCTTTGCCTAAGGTGTACGAAAAAGAACATTGGAATTTGTGAACTTAGGCGTCAATAAGATCAATGTAGAGCCATTTATCCAAGGTTCGACGCAAAACGGAACTTTCTTCATCGACAGGCTTTACTCGATTCCTGGCGTACAGAACCATCAGAAGACAAGTGAAACGAATCTCCTGAATTTATGAATCCTTTTTGGTTGGAACTCAGACATATGATGATATCTTGAAATACCAGCTCTATATTTTTGTGATCACAGGCCATCCATGCACGTTCTCAATTTTGGCAACGGAATACTGAGTGCAGAGTATGATCAAGAGTTAGAAGATGAGTAATCAATGCGAGGTCTTGTTAGTTATGTTCTAAATAGTTGAGTAATTGTTTTTGTAGCTAGTAACCCTACTAAGACAAGATTTTCAATCAAATCCATGTAATGGTCTGGATAATGACATTCCTATTCCTATGTCCAAACAGTGTGCTGTAAGTATCGACAAACTGCCATGTGAACTATCGAATCACGGAGAAATGACATTGGCTAGCGATATGCTAGTGCCCTAGAAGGACAAAAGCGCTCTCGATGTTTCGAGTGGAATTTGTTGCGAACCGTTTACTGTGGGTAGCAGATAGAACACAAAACATGAAGACATCGTATGCATTAGGAATTACGACAACTGCTTGAAGAACATCCCCATCGTTCGTAGAACGATAAATTGATCGGAATAACATATAACCATACTGTAAAAAGATTCCCGCTACTGATCTGATCCCGCAAATTCAAGAACAAGAGAGAGCAGCGGGCAAAAATAAATCTATTACATTGCAACTGACTGGAATTGAATTAATTGATTTACTAATATAATTTTTACTTGAAAACCTACTTCGTTCCTTCTAACAGTCGTTTTCGAAGGAACAATAGATTTACGTAATACCAGCGGTGATGAAAATGAATGCTGTAATTCAAATTAGACCCCAGTCCGGTTGAGGTTCAATTGAGAAAAAATTTGCTAGGCTTGAAACTGAGTTCAGCTTCATACAAAATCGACATAATATATTCGCATGTTATTAACTATTGAGAACCTTTTCAAATGTAACGCTCAATTTATCGCAATACGTATTTTGTCAAAACCCGTCAAAGTAATCAACAGTGCTCCTAGAATACTTTCAATGACGGTACATTTTCCATTGAAGTGGTCCCTTAAAAATCAAAACTTGGAATTTTTGCTTACTTGATTCTATCGAAGTTTTTGATATTTCTGCAAAAAGCTCATCAAACCGAATTTCTAGTGTTCTCTTGGTTTGTCATAGGCGAACTTTATCACAATGAGACAATGATCTTTTATATACCCCAATAGATCGTTGATGATCAGAGTCCGAAAAATCAAATCTGAAAAAGATAGTTTTACTAAGAAGTGTATGTGTCACTTATAAGTGAATGAATCCAATTAGCAGAACGTAGAACGCTTGCAAATCTTCTCTTACGAAATAAAATGACACTGGAGGTTGCAATGATGTGCGCAAGGATTATTTGGAAATACTCATATCAATAAATAATCCTATAGCATAAAATACTCCTATTTATAGTACTACGTTTTCGAATTTTCTTCCCCTCACTACATGATGAAGCAATAAAAAGCACATATTTGCATCAAACATACTCACACTTTATTAATCACGCATATATCTCATTTTTAATAAAGATAAAGATTTTAATAAAGTGGAGAGAAAATAAATTAAAGGGGGTGTCGATCTTACCCCTATGGGGTGTCGGTTTAACCCGCAGTGCCTACAGAAAGTCACATTGTTTTCCAAGTTTTACAACCAATAATTTTTAACGAAATTAATTTTTTGATGCGCTGAAAAAATTAAGTCTTGTTAAGAATTTTCTGAAGAAGAATTCTGCATAAAAATTATAATTTTATTGATTTTGTGGCAACTTAGAAAAAGTGTTAAGTGTTAAGTGATAATACTCAAATTATGGGTATTTTGGAACTGGCTTGAGTAGTAGAATTCAATGGAACCGATCTAAAACTACTCGCTATACGACCTCATTCAACCATGCAAAATGTTGATTTGATAGGTTGCACTATATTTTAGAACAAATGGTTTAAAGTTTGTATGTGATTTAACATGGATAAACGATCCACATTATTTAATGTTTCGTAGACACGTTCCTATGTATACTAAAAATATACGCTATGCTAAATTCGGTAGATACGAGTACCGTGTACAACTTCCCCGAAGAGTGTAATAGGCTGACTTCTAGTTCAAAAGTTATTTTTTATACAATGCTTAAGTGTCTACATCGTTTGTGAAAATTGAAATTATCTGGATATTCTGGCTGATACTTCAATCAAGTTAACCGTGATATGCTGGCCATAAACCGATTCAGGCAGCTATCAACATAGGCGGCTTTACAGTTCAGATGTGGGCGTCATAAATAGACAATCTGAAGGACATGAGTTCGGTTCTTAATTTTTTAATATTTTAATTTTTTTCTGCATGTAAAGCGGGAATGTTATTATGTAGAATTGTTGGTTTCAAATAAAGTAATAATGGAGATCATTACCGTTATTTCTGACTTGTTTTTTTTATTTTAGCAAAGTTATGTTCTAACATTATATTCAGGATGCTACTCCAATATTAATCCCTGGGTGATTCATTCAAAAGTTTTGGCTAAAATCAAATCGTGCTTCATGGCCGGACACACTCTCGCTGGCGTATAGTGACAGATATTTAGGGTTCGTCGCGGTGCGGATGTGGGCGGTAAATGGATTGTCCGCACCGCAACCGCAAAAAAATAATAAAACCGCACCGCTTACCGCAACCGCACTTTATTTACCGCACCGCACCGCGTGGTAATGCGGTAAATGTGGTAAAATTTTTGTATTTTTAAAAATAGTCTGGAAAAATTGTTCATTTGTATATATAATAACTCCTCAGAATGTAATGTTTAAGAAAAAATCAACTTTTGCATTTTCTATTAATAAAATTCCGTACATTTTAATACAAACATTATACATTCAAAAACGTTCTACTGCAGTAATAGGAAAACTTTTAGTTTAGCTACCCTTCAGTTAATTGGAAAAATGGAATAAAAATGTAATGAAGTTGCAAAATTTTTCTTTTTCCTTAAGTCAAAATACCAGTACGTTTATATAGTAGCGCATATATTCTAATACAGTGAAAAAAAAACATTGTATTTCATCAATAAGAACGAGACCATATTTGACGGAAAAAATTGCTCTATGCATTATATCTAATCAGGAGTCCGGTCTCAACCGGTACAGAATTATTGAACATTAAAAAAACTGCAAAAATGTATGATTTGTAGCATACAGCAGAAATGTTATCAAAAATAGGGGGTTTTATGGACAAAATATCCCAAAACTCTAATATCCGTATTTTTCAGGAAACAGATGTATTCTCATTAAAATACTAAGATTTCTCCCTTTGAAAATGTATGAACTGTAATTTTCTAAAGGCTAGTTCGAAAGTTCTAGCATTTAAAGTATTTCCTCTAATATTTTCCCAAAGAGCCAATGGCAAAAAATTTCAATTGAAGTGGACGGGAGTCAAACTATGTGGTATTTGCCATCTGAGCTAGCTATCACACTTGCCACAATATGAAGGGGGGCTGTGAGAATTACAAAAAACTAGGAGTAGGTAATGTCCGGGACATAACCGCGGTGTTGACGTAGGACTAAACTTCATGGATAATTTGAACCAATGCTCTTTTTGAATGAATGTTTACTGGAAATTTCATGTCGAATGAGATTGCCACATTCACTGATTTTCTAGGACTTGCAAAAACCTTCGGGTTTGTAGATTAATTTGATACACATTTGCTTATATGAATCACTGGTACATGTACAGAAGAATTGACAGGCGCAAACTCAATCCAAGTTATTAAATGGAACTTTCTAATTCAATTCTTTCTCCATTATGTTTTCGTCCTAATAAGAACGGTTTGCAGATAATTATTTTGATACCAGACGAGAATCCTTTCTAACGATTCGAACCTTGCCCGAATTCGCTTCTGCTGCGTACATACACGAACATTCCCCTTTCGCAGCTCACATCGAATGAGCATTGTATATCACAATGCGATCTCTTTTATAAACTTCTTAGTGCAGATGGAAGTCCATCCTTTTGTGCGACAAATGGAAATATTTTCATCATTCTTTTTGGTGTAGCTTTCGCTTAGTAGCAGGGTTGCCACATTCACTAATGTTCATGAAAGATTTGCAAAAACCACCAATCAAAGCAGGCTAATTAATGCTTTTACAAAATCTATAAAAATTTACGGTAAAATCTACGGAATCTACTACACAATTGCTTTGATTATTTCCCAACGAATCGCGCAAAAATCTGTTTCTTCCGTACAGCACAGCGCAAATAATTGACGTTGGAAAACAAATCGGTAACTTCAGCTGCCAAACACTTAGAAACGATCGAAGCATTTTTCCGTCAATTTCACTTTTCTGACTCAAATTTTTGTAGGTATTTTCTTGCATCCGTCCAATTAATCAGTATATTAGTTTTATCGTACATTTTTCGGATATTATCATAGAAAATAACTAACCCGATAAGAGGGAAGTTATTTTCCAAAGCACGAAATGGAAATTTCAATTGTAATTCTTCTGAGAACGATTTTGTGGTCCTAATAAGAACCGTTTGTTGTGAATAGTATTTCGCCGTTTCCCGCTCGGCATGATGATTATTTGCTTGGTATGGGTAGCGCATAGATTGGTATCTTCCAACAAACTAACCAGGCAGGCCTCGCTGGCTTCTTAGAGGGCCATTACGGCTGAGCTCCGGAAGAGTAGATCGTTTTTGAAATGCTGTGCAATCTCACGGACCAGGCACTGGAAGAGCAGCTTGCGAATTAGTAACTCTGTCCACTTCTGAGAGCGATGAATTTCACGCAGGGCGACGACAGTTCTTGGTTGGCAGCGATAAGGCAGTAGCTATGATTTGGTTGGTAGTCCAAATGCAGCTTCTCGTTGAGCAGCACACGTACGTGTGTTCTGCTCTGTTGCTTAGACACGTCTTGCTTTAAGAAAAACTGTGACACCCATATTTATAGGTTTTAGCATTAATGTCGATTCGCATTAAAAGTAGTTTTTGAGCTTTTTAAACAAGTTTTACATAGCAAACAAGGTATCAATAGCAAGCGTTGAACGTTTTCCTTTCGATTTATGAAACAATAATAGTAATTCCTTTAGCAAGAGAAAAGTTATTAAGGTTCAAAGTGTACGTAACGCATCCGTTTTGAAAATTTTGAAATGACACCCAGTATAGTAAAGAATGACGTAAGTTCTACGTCAAAAATGCAATATCCTATAGGGGAACATGGGGAGACTTGACCAGGTTTTCAGTTAAGCCTGCCTAAATCTCTAAAAAAGTCTTCAATCCCTCAAAAGTCGTTGTGATATAATGTGCAAAGTTATTGTGCGTGTTCATGATTTTTCGTAGAATTTTTAATTTAATTTTTCGAAAGTTATAAAGTTTTTTCTGAGATCGTGTTTTTGGTCAAGTCATATCAAAAAATAATTACATAAACATACTATAATTATTTTTTTTACATATTGTCGAGAAAGCATCAGGTAACAGTAAAAAATATAGAAGGGTTGCATTTAAAAAAATTCGACTTTTTAATGCATTTCTTTGTAAGGATTAACATTGCTTGATCACACGTCAAGAAATCAGTCATATTACTGCTAACTTTATCGGCTAATACTAAAATATGTCGACTCATGTTTGAGGTGGATTTTTTTTGTGACGTGATTAACATTAACAGTAGATACTAAAGCGTAATAAATATCAGGAAATTTGTATCGTTCTTCAGCTTATTGCCACTTGGTCATGTCTCCCCATAAAATCTTGGTCAAGTCTCCTCAACATTAGTTATAGCGTTCAATGTCGTGCAAATTTTAGTAACAACTATTCCAATGTTCCGATTTATGTAAAATCATTTCACTGCTTCATAAGGAATAAGATGATATATGAGTACTTTAATAGTAATTAGTAGTCGAGTAGATATGTCCATATAAAATTTGATAAAAAATTACATCATTTAATGCAAATTTATTAATTACGGAATATTTTCTATAAGGAAAGGATTTTTCATACTAAACTTTTAAAATTAGTTTAAGGGATCGAAACAAGTATAAAAATATTTTTGAAAAAAAATTAAGAACCGAATAGAAGACGTCATAGCCAAAAAAAGAATTTTGCGCTTGGTCAAGTCTCCCCATGTTCCCCTACTATAAAACACTAACTTCGAATAACTTTACTTCAAAAAAGCTACAAAATAGTCTTAACTGAAAAATACTAGGACTTAATTTGGTTGAAAATTGTCGTAAATTTGAATGGAAGTAAGCGAAAAAAAATTATGTAGCATACTTTTAGAGAAAGCAGAATGAGTCCAATAAAATTGACTGCAGAAAGATTCACATTGAATTTACACAGCAATCAAAGAAGATAGAAATACGCATTTGCTAAGGAAATAAATCTAGTTGCGTCCTTCTCAAATGGTTAAAGTTCTAGTTTTAATCCACTTTTTAATGCAAACGTGAGATTTTATCTATTATTTTTTTGCGGTGCGGTTGCGGTAAAACCGCGCGGTAAAAGCTCTTTCCCGCACCGCATCTGCGGGAAAAAGTGTCTCACCGCACCGCAGATTTTGCGGTGCGGATGCGGTAAATCCCGCGCGGTTGCGGTAATTACCGCAACCGCGACGAACCCTACAGATATTGCACGGCTTACTCAATCAACCTACCTTCAGTTTACAGGGTTTGTTGATTGAAGGTTCAGCTCGCTGTGTACCCAGAGACAGTACTATTTTCATAATTTTCAAGGCAACGAAAGTTTAATTTTACAATAACTCACGAACCAGTTGTCGTAGCTATGAACTGTCTTTAGAAGAAGTTGTTCTACTTGACTGAATTTATTGAATGTAGCATACAATATATTTTTCAGAGGCACCAGGCGGCATATTTATGAATTTAATGAAAATGTGTTTTTCGCCACTTTGTGTTCAAGATGGTGACTTCCGGTTGAGCAATATTCTTCTTTGGAACGGGCTTAACAAATAGGTATATGATGAAAATGAATATTTGGAACATTGTTGAAACCCTAGATGGAGGATCTCGGTTAAGTAATTTTTGAGCAACCCTTATAAAGTGTTTTTTTATACGGAAATGATAGTTTTGTGCCACTTTGCATTCCAAGATGGGACCTCCAGTTGAGCGAAATTTTGTATACACGTAACCATAAGGAATAACGTCATTTTGAATGCCAAGATAGAAACTCCTGGTTGAGCAACATTTTCTATAGCCATATCATCACCAATCACTTTCCATATCTACTCCATAATTGTCCCATTCCGAAAATGCCCATATTTCTCAGATTATAGTGAATTTTTTTAAATCGGAATTCGCCATCTTGGGTTTCAAGTTAGCTTCGGGCATCGATTTCCGTCGTATAGTTATCAATCCCATTCCATAAATATCCATATTGTTGAGGTGATAGATAATGAATAGAAACCATATTTCATTTCGCAATATTACATTTCGAAATGGATTCAGACATTGATTTCCGTCATCTACTCGTCAACCACATTTCGAAAGTACCCATATTGTTGAAGTTATAGAGAATTTATGTAAACCGGAAGTTGCAATCTTGGATTTCAAAATGGCTTTAGACATCGACACTTTTTACCAGACACCCTCCTTAATAATCAAAATAAAAGTTTTATTTTCAAACTAAGAGTATGTGTTGATTGTTTTTTGCTAAAAGTGAAATACTTTTATTTTGACCAACTTTTTTCCATGTGGAAAATCCGGAGCCTAATGCTAATTCTGTCCATAAAACTGAATTTCCATAAGTTGCAAAACATAATGTTTGTTCATTGTTTTGTTTTATTTATCAATAGTTGGTAATACATCTTCAAATGTCCTTGAACCAAAACTGTTCCTTTAAATGAAAAAAGTATTCCACTCAGCCAGAGAAAAAGTAAAACAAAACTCTACACTTGTAAGGGATAAATAAAAAATGCAGCTTCTCGTTAGTAATCAGGTTAGTAGTCAGGTTGAAATCTCTACAATAAAGAAAACTTTGCGATTACTTCTATATTATTGTGAATTATGCCTATCGTCCATTATGCCTAACTCTAGCGATCGTAAGGACATGACCAAGTGTGCAGTGAACTATACTTTTGCATAAAAAAATTTACTGTATCAGCCACTTATGATGTGTGCTGTCGTTTTTTTTTTTTTCCAGCGTAAAAAATATCAGTTCTCTATCAAATTTTTTTAGAAAGATGGGTGAAGCGAATTGATCGAAACCTTTGTACATTATACTACATCATTTTCATAACATTCTGTATTTTTTTCATGCAAAAATATCAACTTGCGACTCGGTGACGAAGCTTTTTGTGGAATGCCTCTGGAAAAACACGATTTGTGGTGTTAACTGCCATTCAAAAACTACTTGACCGATTTATTTCAAATTTTGCATGCACAATCTACGTAAAAAATACGTAACCCCTACGTTGAGTTTTTCGGATAATTTTTCAATTAGGGGGCTTTTTACACATAAAATTGCGAAACTTTTCTTGAAAAACAGCGATTCCGCCATTTTAGCGCATCATGTATTTTCTTTGCTGTGGCGTATGCAATCGTCTGCATAGCCACAAGCTGCTGAACGGTGTTTGATGGAATAGGGGGTCCGAATAGCCCCTTACGCTCATTTCGCACTAAAGTGGTGAGCGCCCTGAAAATATCCGTGGTTCCACCTAAATAAAAATCATTCCATAGAATGAGAGCCTCAGGTTTTCTAAAATACGCACTTTTTATTTTTTCACTTTTATTTGTTACTTTAATCACGGTTTTACCATTTGATTTTTGTTTTGTGGATGACAAAAAAAATGAAAGACTAAAAAAACTACAGAATGAGATATATCTGTCAAAATTAATGTTTCAGAATGGTGCCTCCACGAATATGTACGACAGTCAGAAAGTCTGACGGTTTTCAGAGAATTCGAGGGAGTCTGAATTATCCCACGGTCTTAATAGTTTTGAATAATAAAATGAATATATAAACCAGTAAATAAATAAATAAGTAAATGCATAAATATTAAATAAATGAATAAATAAAAATAAATAAGTAAATGTATGCATGGACGAATTATTCAATATAAGCATGAATAACAACACAAATAAATAAATAAATGTTCCATTGGGTCCTTAGGAATAATCGAGACAAACAAAAAGCTGTTTTACACTATCCTATCTTGATGGAAGCAATTACATTTTCACGTCCATGCACAGTGTTGGACAGAGGTCATTATCATATCAAATAGTATTGTGTTAATTGCATACGCTGAATTATCTTTTCATTTTTTTGAGTGCTGTGTACGGTTCAGATGTTGGTACGTGGAGATTTCCTGATAGCATGGAAAAAATTTTGCACTTATATGTTTGCACTTGAAACGTTCATTAAATCACCGGGGCGAGATAGAAGGCGGAGGTGTATGTTGATGGTTGCGAAGAGTTCGAGTGTTTGTATGTCAACAAGCTTGGTACGCGCTTGTGTGTAACCGTTCGGTCATTTGCATATTTGCATGGCTTCTTGAATGTTCGCACGAACCGTGTGTCGGATGTTTAATTTTGATGCTAGGAGAGAGTGAGTTCCCCCATATCACTAGATTTACCGGCAATGTCACCCTGAAACTTGTTGTCTTGTTATTTGAGAATGTTCCAACTGAAGGTATGCACCTGGGCTGCTAGGACCGAGGGTATGGGTTTCCGGATGTAACCGATTCATGGTTGCTTTTTAGAATAATCGCACTTGAGAACGTGTTTATAAATTCGTAGGTGTTAAAACATGCCCTTAATCACAGAACCTTTTTGTTTGTTTGTGAGATAGCGAATAGCATGGATTTGCGTTTATGATCGCGATTGCATGTTCGCTTTTGTAATTAGGGTTGTATTATCGCGCAGGAATTGGGCGTTTGTGTGTTAATCGCTTGCATATTCCCGCGTTCTTTTGAATGTTCACGCAGACTACTATTTTGAGTGTAATCTTTAGACCGAGAAGAGTGTTAGCTGCCTCATATTACTAGAGAACTCTGTCATGGCGCCCTGAGACTTCTAGTGTTTGTTTGTTTTGTAGACGACGACTAAAAGCATGGACCTAAGCTGCTACAGCCATGTGCTTTCAGACGTTACCGATTTATTATCGCGTGGGACGGGGCGTTTGTATAATTGCACTTGAGACCACGTTTATAAAATTCAAAGCGCTAACATATTTACTTGGTCCCCGAACTGTATGTATGTATGCGAGATTGCGAGCGTAGGTGTTCGCCGACGCTCGCGATTGCATGCTCGCAAGCATCAGCAGGTTTATGTTATCGCGAAGCCAGCATGCGTTTCTATGTGAACGTGTTTGACCGTGTGGATGTTTTCATGTCCCGTGTGCTAGCGTGTACAACTTCGCGTGTTTGAATTCGTTTATATTGCCGCGTAATGTGTGAATATTTGCGCGGGCTCTCATTCTGATGTATAGTTTTGAGTATGTCATTCAGATGAACGAAGAAAATGATCTCCGCCATCTCACTAGTGCCTTGAAACCTGTTATGTAGTGTATATAAGACGAGTACGGCTCATGATCGCGCGAAAGCGGGTGTTAGAGAAAAACGTTAGATATTGTTATAATCATGTGCAGAATCGCAAAAAATTAAATAAAAGGTGAAAAAGTCAAAAACACAGCACATGAAAAAACGTTAGTATTCCGTACAGCATACAAATACTAACGACTGGCTGGAATTTATGTGGGCAGGTGAGAGTTGAAAAAGCATGCAACATGAAAAAGGCCTTATATGCCCTGCCGGTTTCCTCGATTCATCGATGGTGATGATGATGATGATGGTCCCACCTCATACCTCTACAAAGGTGTGAGCTGAACAATTCATATAAGAGATAATTGATATTTTTACACATGATTATTCCAGTAAACAAAACAAATACGGACTGGTTAGATTTGTCCATTTAGAAAATTTCCACCCCGAGACGATGCTTGATGGAATCGGGAATTGAACCCAATATCCTCAATTTTTAACAATAATAAGCAAGACTTCTCCCGCCTGACCAAGGCATCGCTAGTACCACCTACGACGATAGAAAGTATCGAATTTGGTGGCAGTGTAGATCCAAGCCGATGTACATTATCAACATCAGACCCCAGGCCAATCTAACACTAACCCAAGGAAATCCAAAGAATCATCGAAGCCATTCCCAACGAACTAACTCCGTTATTGCCACCGTTATGCGTAAGTTTTCCATGAAATCCTTTGCTTTTTGGCTCTAGTTATATCTGAATAGACAAATTTCTTAGCTTGTCGAGAACCTACTGCGTTACCCAAATCAGTCACTAGCCCCAGCTGAAGATTCTACTTCGATGGCAAAGTTAAATGATGAACCACGCCTGGCTAATTCGATGGTCACTACGTAAAGGTAATCCGCGGTACACTAGAGTTCTCAATAAGGCAAACATTTTACCTTTTTTCATTGATTTTTATTACTTTTTTGATATCAGTCAGTACAATTCATGGACAGAATGATACAATAAAGTTCATCCAATTAGCCAACCTTCTTGTCAACAGATAAACAACAAACATTTGACCCGCGGAATTCCCCCAGCAAACAATAATACAATCACCCCCCATGTTCTGCGATGTTTTCCAACCCCCTTACTACTCCTGCAGTGAATCGCTACCGGAAGTTGTCCACATGAAGCGAAAAGGACAAACACACGGAACCAGCTACACGGAAAGTACGACACATGACACACCGTAACAGAAAACTGACAATCGTCAGAAAACAAAATCAAATGCAACCAGATACCATACACAGGAATTTTCTCCATCTATTCTACTCGTACTTGTCTTCCGTGCCGGGACGGAAAAGCATAACGTTTCACATGGCCCAAACGAGCGTGGGGTGGGGAAGAAAAGCGGGCTGCATTTCGAGAAAGGTAGAGAAGCCCATTTTCACGTCTCAGCTAACGTAACGCACGGCGAAACTCACTCAAACTGTTTGTGATGTGCAGTCGGGGAAAAAGATTGATATTACGCTTCAATAATCCTCAGAAAGGGTGTGAAAATGTGTCAACGATGAAAGGCATAGAACCGTGAGAAGTAAACTCATAGCGTTGCTGGGAAATGCAATCGTTTTGTTACAATAAAGTATGTTTTTTCCCTGGCAAAATTCAATCTACGGACTGCTGTATGTAAAAATCTTCTTCGCGAAAAAACCGATAGTTTTTTCACCCTATTTTGTTGGATGCATGGTTCTACAGGCAGAGCGGTAAACTGGTTCGTTTGGAATAGAAATTGATGCACGTATTGACAAAATCGCTGACACATTTAAATCACACGTGGCTGCACCGTCAGGTGTTTCCCGCGTTTCGAGACCAAAAGATCCTTTATTCTCGTTAGATAGGGTGTACACTGAATAAGAATATCGTACATATTTGTTTTCCAGTTTTTTGGTTCCCTTAATTGTATGGAAATTATAGCATGTTATATTAAACCAACAGCTTCAAACTGAAATATTAATTTTTGCTACTCACTGCTTTATCCAACCGTAAGCACATTGGATCCTAAATTGACACTGTATAAGGTTATTCCATCTGCATTGTTTGGAGTTGTAGTATCAAACTGAACAAACCTGAATGTGAACTGAAGTTTTTTTCACTTAGAAAAAAAATGTGATATGTTAAAATTAACCATATACAATAATTCACAGATTCAATAATGGTCTATTTGAATCATCGGCGCCTTTGATCGACATCAATTTTTCTTGGGATCTGAAATGAACACATTTGACGTTTTGAGATTCATGTAAATTTCGCTTTACTTGAGCCAATTAAGTTCTAGAAGATGACGACACGAATGAACTCATGATGAATAAAGTTTATGTTTGACAATTGAATACTTTACGCTGACGTCACAAATGAACTGAGTGTTCATTTTTGACGGTTCGCTTGTACTGTTTACATGGACTTAGAGAAGTTCTTTACGATTTTCTTCGAGCGAATCTTGTCGTCCACAAATTTTTCTAAGTTCATGTAAACAGTACAAGTGAACTGTCAAGAAAAGTGAGGTTAACTGTGCCAGTAAAGAACCTAATTCTCGATGGTTTGTTTACATCGTCAGTTTCGTGAGTTCGAATGCAACGGATGATCATCTGTTGCATTCGAACTCACGTAACTCCCATGTAAACAAACCACCGAGTATTGTCAAACAAAATTCATCCGGCTCATTTTGTGGGGTTATGTCGGTTGGTGTAAAACCTAATATCGGATTCTGTGAGCCATTCGTTCTGTTTTTGTGCGCTCGATTTGGATAGTCCCTAGTGGCGAATCTATCTTACTTCGGCGCATAAATCCATGGCGGTGGATTTTCTCTAGAAATCGATATCAAGTTTCTTTTCCGACTTTGTGTTACTTGTTTGTGATTTTCCTCCTCGGTGTGTAATTGTTGTGTTCGAAACTATATATAAGAATGTGAACGGATCTGAATTTATGCCTTCCGAAATTGTCCAGCAAAAAATACAAATTGTCACACTACAAAAACCTTTCATTTGAGATCATGAATGCAAATTGCAGGAAACATTATGACTTATGATTGTGATACTTGTAACTCAGCGATGCTTAACACACTTGTGTTTCGAAAATACATTGGAAAAAGTTTTGATATTTTATGGAACACAAAACATAAGATGCCTAGTGCTCAGTGTTTCAAAACAACATTTTCATGATCAAAATTGAATAACTGTTATAAAATTTATTCCAGCAACCAATTTAGCTTCTCTTGTATACAGAATCTTATTTCTAATCTTAAGATAGCTGTAAATTTTGTTCTCTTTCATAAAAAAATTATTTCAACATTGTAACCTCCTAGTTTTAAGATATCCAAAATGTAAAAACAAAAGAATTTGGCACCGCCAACCCGACCAAATGCGGATAATATGATTTTATATTGATATCATGTTTTGTTATCATTGTTATTATTTTGATATGTTATCATCTTAACAATTTGCGAATGAATGGATCATAACAGAATTTGTTATCGCTGCAGTTTTTGACGCCAGCATTGAAAATCTTTAGGAATTTTTACACTTTGACGGTTTTACTCCAGTTTCCAAGTCGAAGGCAATATAGTCACATAAGGATGGGTCGAGCATTAAGGTGCTTTATAGCAAACTACAAGCACTAATTAAGAATACAGGATATAAAGTTATCAACAACCAGTTATCATCAATAAGCACTTTTATAAAAATGATAACTGGATGAATTATTCAATAACATAAAATGCATAGCACAATTTGTTATCAATATGGAATAAATGATAATTTAATTTGTTATTATGTTTATATCCAAGGTACAAAACTGTAAAATCAATTTTATTATGTTGGCTGTTAAATCAACCAAATTGATAACAAATTTAGTTATCAAACTAGTGACAACCAGAGAACACAATTTGTTATCATAAAGTTATTTTCTTTTGCTCGGGAAGTTAACGCATTTGTGTCTATCAAATAAACGAAATGAATAAAAAAAACAAATTTAGCTAGTAACTTCAGGAATCAGTAACGACTGGCTCAAATACACGTTCTCGATGTTGATCGGATCACGGTAAGGTGATTTTTCTTTTCATCATATTTCTGTTGGGCAGGGCCGTCTGAAGACCACTCGGGGCCCCCATCATTGAACAGGTGTAAATAGATGTATATTAGCATGGTTCTTCATGCCACTCTACGACTTCCAAATTTGAACCAAATAGGCCAAAAAACCATCAACATGAATGGAGAAAATACATAGTTATTCCACAGCCAGGTGGTATTATACACGCAAGATGGTCTGAGTTGATCTGAAAATTTATTAGCAAGTGAATCTATCCTGCGCAGGATTTCAAAAGAAAAGCAAAATCCCGGACACCCTAAGGCAAAGTTAATAGCGTTTAAAATGATAAAGCAGAATATGGCAGAGAAGAATCCTGTTTGAATCTAAGAATTCTAAAAAGAGACATATTGTACAAGCCATCGGAAAGATAAAAGGACATTTGAAGGTTAGGAATCAAGAAATATTGTGTGACGTTTCTTTTGATAGAAGTTGCATAATAAAGCAGAAACCTGACAGAATTAACATGTGGTAATGTGCCCTAATGTGAATGTCCACCATTTGAACGTTGGCTTGACAAATACAAAAATCATTGTATTCCATCATGAGTTTAGGTGGTTTTCGTAAACAAAGCGCGAAACTTCCTATTTATTGAGTATTTTTAATAGTACGGTTTTCACATGTTCAATCTGGACATTTCAACATCGAGACTATAGTTGCCAAATGTCGTATATGGGCAAGCGTTGATATTTTAGGAGATTAAGTAAAGTAAAGCAACACACGATATAATGTAGGAATAGAAATAACGGCTTTTCGTAATATCTCTTTCTGTCCGAAGCTTTTGTTTTATTGCGTTCCTCGTTTGGCCGTGAACTGAGATTTTAACCTATATAAAATACATTGTAAAATTTAAATCATTTTATTTCAGGATCATAAGGTTTCTTATTATCAGAAAAAAATATTACAGAAACAACATTATTGGTTTGGTACCAGTTTAAGAGGGTCCAGGCACAGTGGAAGAGTATAATTTAGAGGGTTCTACTGTTGTAGATTTGTCCGTTAACGGTTCCAAATGCGATAAAAATCAATTCATTTGTCCACATACGCAAAACGATTGCCAGATAGAGATTTGTTGGCCATCGTGTTCTGTTTGTCAATCTCGGGTCAATCCCTTCTGACCTTTATATACTTCCTTTGTTTTGCTCAAAACAAATTAAAACTTGAACTGAAATATTTGTGCATCGCACAGTGGCGTAACTTTAACAAATTCATGGCCAACATTATTTCACATGTTTTTACGCTTTTTTACGATAACAAGTGATGAAAAAAGGTTTCTCATGGTTTTAGACAATATTTGACCAAAATATGAAAATATTAAACCTTCTTGCAGTGTGATGCAAAGCCGAAAATAAACGAATTCCACGAGCATTATTATTTTTCAATGTAAACGTTTTTTTATAGTAATCCATCAGTTTGAGGAAACCTCGCATTGAGATCTAGTCTTTTTCAACTGTTTTCATAAATTAAAACATTTTGTTTCAAGTTCATATTTTTTTTGCTTTTCTGGTTTTCTGAAAAACCTGTTTTAATCCACCTAGAGGTGCAATTGTGTACAATATAACATTATGGAAATGTCTTTCATTCTTATTACACAGCACCTTTTGCATTCATAGCGGTATCGGTTTGAATCGGAGTTTTCTATGTGATCGCACTCCACAACCCGTAACTCCGGAGCCGGAAGTCGGATGGAGATGGAATTTAATATCAGTTTCCGGGGACGCAACATCTTTCATTTGAGACTAAGTTGATCAAATCGGTCTAGCCATTTTCGAGAAACAAATATAACCGTTATTCTGAATTTGGATGCTTCCGGATCCGTCGATGGTGGCCAGTGTGGCCAACGAGACTTTGAATGACTGTTGGTGACCTAGATCTACAAATTCAACAGTTGTGTTTACATTTTGGAAAAAAAAATCACCTTTTTACATTCATCGCAGAATTCGTTAGAATCGGGATTTGCTGCGTGATCGTACGTATCACCCTGTAATTCAGGAACCAGAACTCGGATCCACACAAAATTCAACAGCAGCTGATGGACCTTTCATTTAAAATCACGTTTGTCAAAGTCGGTTCAGATATTTCCGAGAAACCAATGTGGACAAATCAACAAATTTTGTTTTGTAACGATACTCTTCAACTCGTAATCCGGAACAAGATGGAATATTATACCTTTCATTTGAATCTTAGTTTGTAAAAATCGGTTCAGTCATCTCCGAGAAACCGATGTGGACATTTTGTTGCATAACCTTTCTATATGAGAAAGGCAAGAGAATAATATTTAATTAGCTTAATCAGCATGAGTTCAATATTATCTTCATGTGATTATATTTTGAAATGTTGGTGGAATGTGAAAGTGGAGGGAATGGGAGGTTAGTAGAGTGGGAGTTGAGGATGCGTCAGAAATCCTTCATCTTATTTCGGTATACGGAGTGGATGAAGGAAATGCGGGCGTGACGGTGTTCCAAGGGGAGAGGAGTGATGAAGGAGGGAGGTGTAAGGACAAGGCGGGGGGGGGGGGGAAGGAGCGGCGACGCAATACTCAACTGCATATTTTGCCTTCCATTTGAGACTTGGTTTGAGAAAATTGGTTCAGTCATTACCGAAGAACCGATGTGACTTTAATTGTGGAATGTGCCCGGAATTCCGGACTTCCGGAATAGTCGATAGTGGACAATATATTCAAAGAATGTTTGATTGGCAATCAGTGATCTAGATCTGCGATTAGAAGTAATTTAGTGACCATTTCAATAGTTTTTAGCCTCTGAGGTATTACGATTGTACCGTTTTATATGGGAAATTCCAGTGTATCCTTACTAACACCCCTGTAACTCCGGAAGCAAGAGTCAGAATCGAATGAAATTCAGCAGCAGTCAATTGTATTACTGTATCTTTCATTTGAAATCAAGTTTGTAAAAATCGGTAGAGAATTCGTTGGGGAATGGGTGTGATATTAGCTTAGGAACTTGGCGGGTTCCCCGGGGGCGTCATGAACCGTCATAGGTGGCCAATGGTCAAAGCTGCTTTGATTGATCATTAGTGATTCAGACCCACTAACTAGAGTAATGTTACATCAATTTTAATATGTTTTACATCAATTGAACATCATGGTGGTACAAGTTTATATGGGAATTTGCTGTGTGACCGCACTCTTCAACCCGTAACTCCGGAACCGGAAGTCGTCTAAAGTCATCTAAAAATTCAATAGTAGCTTATGGGAGCGTTATACCTTTCAGATGAAACTTTGATGATGAAAAAGATGAAAATTTACGAAAATCGGTTCAGTCATCTCTGAGAAAATTGTGTGAGTTTAAATGACACACACACATATACATACACACACAGACATTTGCCGAACTCGACGAACTGAATCGAATGGTGTATGACACTCGGCCCTCCGGGCTTCGTTTAGAAAGTCGATTTTTACAGTGATTGCATAGCCTTTCTTTATATGAGAAAGGCAAAAAATAAGTTTTTGTAAATTCGGTAATTGAAATCTATCCAAGTGATTATCGCATTCAATCTGATTATTCACGTTAACACTTGCAATCCGGAGACAAGGAACTGGAATGAGAAGATTGCATAATTTGTTTGATGCTTCGCTTACGTTTCCAAGACAACTTTTGTACGTTACGTTTCATATAGCAAGGTTAGTGGAAGTTATATTTCACACTCTGGTGGTCATAATAGCTGAATTTGGTTAATGGACGCAATCTAATAAAAAAAATATTGGGGACTCAATCAAATCATTCTTGTCATATAAGATTGAGCTTGAGCGACCACCCCTGGCCGCTACTTCGTTATCGATCTTTACTAGCTGAAGTTGCACAGGGAATAAGTAGATAATTATGCCTGGGGTTTGCGAAACATCTTACAATGTGCAACTCCTGGTATTCCTAAATTGTTTATTGATCAATACCGGCGCCGGCCAGGCCCTAACGTAGATCGCGGGAGGGAAAGTAAGGAATGGTTAGTCCGATACTTGATTTTGCTAGATGCCGTATATACTGCGCACTTCACAAGTATCACGGGAGGAGGATATTTGTTAGTAAGTATAGAAGTTGGATACTACTTCTTTATCGACGCCAGAGAGGTGAATTCACTTCTGGACTAGATATGGATCCATCAACTCATGGACCGGGGACCAACCGCTTTACTTCCCTTCCGAAGGAAGACGTCATCACAGATTTTATCACCTCAGAAAAATCTCAATGACAATGGCTGGAATTGAACCCAGGCCAACTGGAATGAGTATTCTCTTAAATTTGAGCAAAAAACACGACATTTTCAAACAGCTGTAAAAAACCGAATGGGATTAATTGGGAATGTTTTCTTCGTGGAACAGTGAGAGGACACTCCAAATAATCTTCTCCTTTTACCAGATTTACCCGACATTGCCCGTTAAGGTGCTTTTTTACTAACGAATATGTAGAAAATTGAAAAAAGTGAGCACTTTTATGAAATCTACCCAAAAATGACAAAGAAAAGCTAAAATTGACCCCAAATGATAGTTGCTGGAGTTTGCTATGAAAAGCACGATTTTGTTTGTATATTGACTTTGGATAATTAGTTCTTGAGCAATCTGAAAAATTGAGGGAGGCTTTCAAGCTAATAATATGTGTAAAAAAATCACTGATTTCAAATAATTGCATACAAAAATAATTAAACGAAAACGCTTTTCTTTTTAAGCAAAACGTTAGAGTATGTTTCGAAGAACAATTTAAGCTGAAAATATGGACAAATAAGCAAAAACTATATTTTTCTATTTTGGCCAGGATTTGAAGTTAGTTACGTCTCTGTGCGACGGTTTGTTTCAAAATGCTGAACTGCAATATAACTCTTCGATGTGGCGTTTTAAAACGAGCCTGTAGCACCTTCTAGATAGGACGCTAAAGAATATCAAAAAAAATTGCACTCGATAACGCCTGTTTTTCGTACGGGATAAAACTTGCTTACTTCCCCTCATATGGTTTGTGTGCAACATGGGCCATATTATTGCACATGAAGCTTGAAAAGTTTATTCAAATTATTGAGATGTATGCAAGAGGGACATGGTGGCCTTTTACACTGTTTTTGTTTGGCTTCAGGATACAGCCA